>NC_141033.1:25016000-25318000 GCF_052040795.2 Danio rerio
GGCTGTGTAGAACAGAAAATCACTTTCTTATTTACTATATATTTCCTTAAGAGGTAAAAACTGAATATATTATCAATTACTTTCAGGAAATACAGACTAACAGTTAACTGGACAGTTCAAACAAAACATAAATCCTGTCATAATTTGCTCATCATCTAGTGTTTAAAACCTGTTTTTGTTTCTTTCGTCTGTGGAACACAAAGATATACTGAAGAACGGTGGAAAATCTTTCATGGTATGTCTTGTTCCTACTATAAATGTCAGCAGCTGTTTTTATTCTTCTCTCTAAAATCTTCAGAATTATTTTGCGTTCAATTGAAGAAATGAGTTCTTAAAGTTTAGAATCACTTGGGCGTGAGTAAATAGTGTGGAAATGTTCAATTTTGGATGAACTGTCCCTTTAATAATGTTCAATTATTTAGGATGGAAAAGAAGTCTGGAAAGAAGCTCACAAAGATTTTTATTTTTTATTTTTTATTTTATTATGATGCCAGGCTGATTTTTCAACTCAAGTTTCACACAATCCTTCAGAAATTATTCTGACATGCGGGCTTGCTGCTCAAAAAAGCAATGCATTTAATAGAAAATAATCTTTCATCACTTCACACGTCTTTACTAACATCAAACCTTTCAACAGTAGTGAGTCTTTTCAAAAAATGAATAACTTAAGCTATAACATATTACGAGTAACATTTACACTGTCTTGTTACAAATCAAAGAGCTTTGAAAAGTTGCTTTGAGCTGTTGTCAGCGCATGTTTATCCTACTGTATACAGAGCTGAAATATTAAGTTTTGTTTGACTTTGGATCTTCTACAAGCTTCTCGATGGCTCTCAGTGTTGCACAACAGCTGCAATAGATAAAACTCTCCCCATCCATGTCATGTTTTTGATTACAATCCAAGAAATAAAGTCTATTAGAAGTTGCTGAAGTGCTGAATTTATAGTGTTTTGAACACAAACGGAAACAAGGCTTTCTGACAGATAGGATCTCTGTTGAGATTGCTTGAGAACCAGAAAGTAAATTGTATGTAAAACTTTCTTAGGGCCAGTTCGTATGCTACAATAGAGATGAATCTGGGATGAAACAGATTAACTACAACCACAACGGTGAAAGAAGAGTGTTTGAGAAGATCTGAAATATAGAAACCACAAACACAGGCATGGAGAAAAGTCCACCGGAGACTCGGGTCAGAAACATGGCAAAAGACATGTGTCTTGATTATCTGACTTTGGCAAAACAAGATTTAATTTCAGGAGGAGGTGTAATTTGTTTTGACATTTGATTTGTTGTGAAGGTTCAACAGCTGTTTTCATTCAGAAAGCTTGACTTTGCAATGTGAAATTTACATCTTAATTAGGGCTGTACGATATTGGAAAAATCTGACATTAGGATATTTTGTATTTCTGCAGCTCCGGTTCCCCCACAGTCCAAAGACATGCGCTATAGGTGAATTGAATAAACTAAATTGTCCGTAGTGTATGTGTGTGAATGAGTGTGTATGGGTGTTTCCCAGTGTTGGGTTGCGTTTGGAAGGGCATCTGCTGTGTAAAACATATGCTAGATAAGTTGGTGGTTCATTCCACTGTGGCGACCCCTGATTAAAAAAGAGACTAAGCCAAAAAGAAAATGAATGAATAAATGAATGAATGCACTGTGACTTGACTGTGATAAATATTGCGATACATATGCCATTCAGTATAAACAATTTCACCAGATGACCTGAAAACTGCTGTTTAAAAAACTATTTGTTAATTTAGATTGATTGGAATAATTCTGTAGGGTAGTTAATCATTCATAAAAATGCCAAATAAATAAATAAATTAAAAGCAAAGATAGTGAAGTAAAGTGAAATAAACATATTGTTTTGAGTTTTCAGGCCAGTTAAATAGTATTCAGGTACAGAATTTGAATAATTAAATGTAAAACAACGTTGCAAAAGTTTTTACTGTATAAACAATTCAGCAAAAATATTCTTTATTAAAGTTACAAATGGTCAAATTTGGCAGTGGCGCAGTGGGTAGCCCTGTTGCCTCACAGCAAGAAGGTTGCTGGTTTGAGCCTCGGCTGGGTCAGTTGGCATTTTTGTGTGGAGTTTGCATGTTCTCCCTGTGTCGGGGTGGGTTTCCTCCGTGTGCTCCGGTGTCCCCCTAAATTGTCAAAAGCTAAATAAAAAAAAATAAAAGCTAAAATGTCTGTAGTGTATGTGTGTGAATTGCATGTGTATGTGTGTTTCCCAGTGATGGGTTGCAGCTGGAAGGGCATCCGCTGCGTAAAACATATACTGGATTAGTTGGCGGTTCATTCGCTGTGGGGGCCCCTGATTACCAAAGGAACTACGCTAAAAAGAAAATGAATGAATGAATGATGAATGGTAAAATTTCATGTGCCTTAATACTATGAAGGTCTTAAAAAAACACGCGCAAATGAAAAACCACTTTATTTTCATTAAACTTTAGAATAGCTACACAATTCTCATGTGTCTTGAGCAGTTTCTCCTGTTCAACTATATTCTCAACTCGACACAGATCCTGTGATGTGACTATTGTGGATGTGGACATTGCGATGTTGATGCTGTAATGATATATTGTGGAGCCCTGATCTAAAGTATTTCTGTACATTTTTGAATCACATTTTTCACATAAGGACAAAATGTTCCCCTTTATTACGATAGTTTTCTCCCTGTCCCTTAGTATTTTTGCTCTTTCCAATGTTCTGCACCTGGGCATCAAACTCTGTCTTTGTCAGTAGCTCTACCTTCCTGTCTATTCAGAGTAGTTCATGCATGCCAAGACATCACATCACTAAAAAAGAAGAAAAAAGACATTTCTTTCATCCACAGCCTGAGACCTCTGCTAAAGTCCACCTGTTATTTAACAGTTTAAATGCTGCTCTAGGATACAACTTCTGATAATAAATCAAAATATTGAAAAAGTCATCAGGCTACCATAACAAAATCAGCTCAAATTATAGCAAGTGACATACATTTCTTTCACTGTGGCCCTTACTATGAATAATTCTACTAATATAAAATAATACAATGGTGACATGGTGGCACAGTAGGTAGTGCTGTCGCCTCACAGCAAGAAGGTTGCTGGTTCAAGCCTTGGCAGGGTCAGCTGGTGTTTCTGTGTGAAGTTTACATGTTCTCCCCAATTTTGCGTGGGTTTCCTCCGGGTGCTCCGGTTTTCCCACAGTCCAAAGACATGCAAACAGGTGAATTGGATAGGCTAAATTGTCCATTGTGAATGAGTGTGAATGGATGTTTCCCAGAGATGGGTTGCAGCTGAAAGGGCATCCGCTGCGTAAAACATGTGCTGGATAAGTTGGCGGGACTAAGAGGGACTAAGCCAAAAAGAAAATGAATGAACGAATAGAATAGAATAGAATAGAATAGAATAGAATAGAATAGAATAGAATAGAATAGAATAGAATAGAATAGAATAGAATAGAATAGAATAGAATAGAACTTTCTGCAAATTTCTGAAAATACTTTGTATGATGACAATGAAAGCTATTTCATAAAAATCAATCAAAATATGCATAAATAATCCAGCATCTTTAGTTGCTGTAAAGATTTTGATTGAAGAAGTTAAGGCAAACAGTTTAATTACAGCATAATTATATTTACGAAACAATGATTACAGCTACAATTACATGCAGATATTATTTTAATAAAAATCATTAATACTTGTATCTACATAATGAGTTAATTTCATCAAATTACTATTTTACATGCCAGTACATACCAGCAGATCACACATAATATAAAGTTATCCCCAGTTCTCCTAATAATTGTAGGCAGATCATGTTAAACGGTATAAACTGGAGTTTAAAAGGGATTAATTTTTTTTTTTTAATCACAGCAGTTTAAGTGACCACATTGTAGGGAGTGTTATCAGCTGCTGTCAAATATAAAGTATGTATGTGGGTTGAGGTAAAGAGTGACCCAGCTCTTGTGCAAAGATTAAACCAGGGCTGATCTCAAAGCGCAGGAAACACTGGCCTCCTCCGCGCTCCAGGTAATTAGGCTGAATTACTATGGATTAGCCAGAGTTAAGAGAAAACATATGTGCTCCTGACACTTTGAGGAGATGTGGGGTCAGAGGAGACCTTTCTGAGCGACACAGGTACTTCCAAATGTTGGCTGAAACACTTTTCCTGTTTATTTTCTACATCAGTGAAACGCTGATTGTAACAGAGATGGAGGAGATAAGAAAACTTGAGGAAATGTTGGAGAGGAACCAATCCTCGCTTTGTTTTTACAAGCAACGCCATCACAAAGCAGCATGTGCCACATAAAACTACCATTGAAAAGCATTGGGACAGCAGTGCTGGCTGACTGGGTCGGTTGCTGATAATAAAATACATGGATGTGCATCTTGTATATGTAGAGTACATGTGTTATGATATGTATCATTAATACTTTAAAAATTTTTGGGGATATTTTTTATTTTTATTTTATTTTTTAACCAAACTTCTTTTTAAGACATATTTTTATTGGTTTATGTTTATTCGTTCATTTTCTTTTTGGATTAGTCCCTTTATTAATCTGGGGTCGCCACAGTGAAATGAACCGCCAACTTATCCAGCATATGTTTTACGCAGCGAATGCCTTTCCAGCTGCAACCCATCACTAGGAAACACCCATACACACTTATTCACACTCATACACTACGGACAATTTTAGCTTACCCAATTCACCTGTACTACATGTCTTTGGACTTGTGAGGGGAAACCGGAGCACCCGGAGGAAACCCACGTGAACGTGTGGAGAACATGCAAACTCCACACAGAAATGTCGACTGTCAACCCAGCTTGGAATTGAACCAGCAACTTTTTTTGCTGTGAGGCGACCGCACTGCCTACTGCGCCACAACGTCGCCAAGTTTATGTTTATTAATGTAACATTTTATTAATGTATTTTACTCATTATTTCAAATTACTTGTGAACAGGACAAAGTAAAATGCCCAAAGTTTATATATTTCCACATACATATGCATGTGATCAATATTTTGACCTCAGAGAACTGATAACAAATGCAAATGTGTAGCTACAGTTTTAAAATGTATTTTTACAAATATTTTAGGTCAATGGATTTTGACTCACAAAACATTTTTTAATGTTCCCGACATCATATGAACAAACATTATTATACAAAGATGTCATAGTCTTTCATTGTTCAGAAATATATATAATTATGCACCCTCTACATGTTTTCATCAAAAATCTACACTGTAAAGAAATGTGTTGCTGCTTTACATTTTAAACTATTTCAAAATAACAATACATCAAACGCCTGTTTACATTGCATTAGAGTGACTTAAATAAATGTATGTTAATAAACGTTTAACATACAACATACATCTGTGTTGCTGATCATATAATTTTACTGATTAGTAAATCAATGTGTTACCGACCTACTGATCATATACTTTATTTAATGTGTTGGTAATTAATTTAGATGTCCATTCTATGTTGTGAATTTTGTGATATGGCACACAGTAAATGTTTTTAGAAAGGAATATTAGGGAGACTGAAGATGAATCATTTTTTGTCCATTCAATTTAAGTCAATAAGCTTTGTCTTGAGACATAGGCTTAAACATAATAACAAAACGTGAATACACCTGCACAACTATTTTAGAAAATCCTATTAAAAAAAAGCCAATGACAGTGGGAATGCATGTCTTCTTGTACTTAGCCTTTTTTTGCTTAAGGGACTTCATATGATCTGTCAGACAGAAGAAACTTAAAGCAATCATGTAAAGGATAGGAAGAGTCTTTCACAATAGTGGAGGTTTTTCTTTTTTGTCGCTGCTATAAGTAAATCAGTGAGACGTGTTTGTCTCTCACCAATATTTTGCGATGTATGAATAATTTATAATCCTGTAATCCATAAAACTGACTGTAATCTAAATATGAGTATTTTAACATGCAGTCTAATCCAATTATTAAATCTGTTGACAAACAACCTTGTTTTAGGTTAAGGTTACTGACAGCACTTAGTGGGATTTTTGTATTGTTTTTTTTATAAGAAATTATTTTTAGAAATGTTTTTTTTTTTTTTTATTGAGTATTTTTAATCATAATGCATTAAATTGACCAAAAGTGACATTAAAAGCATTCATGATGTTATGCAAGCAACTGAACTTCCTGTTCATTAGTGTATACTGAAAATAAAACAAACGTATCACAGCAGCTTCCAGAAAAACATTAGACATCATATGATATGATTGGATAGGAAAATAACAACCAATAACCAAACCTCACTGTTTTTGCTCTGCTTCAACCTGGGTGGCTCACCATGATAATTAATGAGCTGTGAAAGCATGTAAACCTTGCATGTTTTTATGACATGCATGTAATGAGCCATCATTACCCTACCAGACGACCTCCTTTTCTACTAAACCCTTAAGAAAATAAGTGATTCTCAATGAATAAAAAAAGAGCAACACTTACCCAGTGCGCTGAAAAGAGCCTGTTGTCTCAGTTGCTGACGATGGGTCCACTGTTCCCTCAGGCACATCCTGGTGACCGTGATCATGATGTCCATGATGACCAACAGGATGATGAAGAGCTCCGTACACGTCAGGTGTCTTTCTGTTGATCACTTCACCATGACGAGCTGCCCCAAAGCCAATCAATGGAACTCTGGGGTCCCATCCGCCACCATCCGACATATCCTTCAGCTCATCCTCATCCTCCACCTCAGGGTCTCTAGCTCGGACCTCACATCGGGCAACGAGCAGCAGCCCCTGAAGAAGAACAGACAACTTTAGCACCACCATATCTGTGTGCTCCTTAAAACGCACATCAACTGGCACAAAGCACCAGGACAACAAGTGGTTGTAAATCCGTTGCTCAGTGCTGGCGTATGGAAAATCTCCACCTCCCATCTGCGAAATGATCCTCTCTTTCCCTCCCTCCTTCTGACAGAGTCCACTCCCCCCTTTCTCTGTCATTCCCTCCCTCTGCTTAATAGTTTCAAAGACCTCCAACAATCCTCGGAAATGAACCCCTCCACCCACGTCCAGCTTTACTCCCCGCAGAAAGGTCGTGGAGCTGGAACAATGAGGCCCGGCAGCTCTCAGGCTGGACATGTTTGGAGGTGCTGGACACACTCATTTGGACTTTATGCAGGAGGAAGCAGGTCATTTCTCTTGGCTGCTCACAAGGAGTTTAACACTCTTATCACCTCTTGCTGCTTCTGTCTTCACTCTAAGTGAAGTAGCTCAGGAAAGGGATGTGATATAAGCAGAATGGTTTTTATATGAAACTTGCTTAATTTTAGGGTAAATTCCTCTGTTTTGTTGGTCCATTGTTTTTTTTTTTTTTGTTTTTTTTTACAAAAGCAACTTGAACAGAGAAGCCTAAAGGAAATGAGAAGGTACAGAGTATTGTAATTTCTTATAGAATGATGCAGTTAAGGGCTCTGAGATGAATTTTTAGATGGATATCTTGAATATCTTTCAGCAATATTTTTAAGGAGTGGTGGCATGCCGGGTTAGAACTGTTGCCTCACAGCAATCTTCTTGAGTGTTTGCATGTTCTCCCCGTGTTTACCTGGGTTTCCATTGGATGCTCTGGTTCCCCCTAAAGTCCAATTACATGCCATGTAGGTTAACTGGAGTAACTAAATTGACTGTAGTGTGTAAGGGTTAGGCATGGGCTGGTATAAGATTCTGACCGTATGATAACTTTGAATAAAAATATTACGGTTTGATGGTTTGGCAAATAGACCAATTACCAACCTACGTCACACATGACATCACACGGGTCCCCGGTTGCAAAAAAATACAGGCTGCAATAGCAAACATGTCTTGTTGTGCAGTAGCAGTCCAAAAATAGAAAATCTAACTTTTACCATACACCACACTGCTTTAATGCCAACTGCAGATGTCTTTGGCTAAAAGGGAGCTAAATGAAGTGACGACCTAATTAGAAATGCTGGACTCTGCAGTTCTCATGTTATATCAGGTAAATTCACGCTATGCTAAATCATACACATCACTCGTTTTTGATTGCAGCAATAATTTCAGCAAAAGCATTTACATGTGGTTAATTAAACTGAGGACTTAATGCTAAGAATGAAATGGTATTAAAGAAAAGTTGGTTTTATATACACACATTCATTTAGTGACAACTTGTGACACACACCCTATATTGTTTAACACGGGACTTTGAATTTTCGGTCTGAAATAACCTGCGAGTGTGACTTGAAAACAACATTAACACTGTTTATTTGACCGTGATCAGTGTTGTACTTTGATAGTCATTGGCTGCTAATATGATTTTGCTATACACAGTTTGCAAATAATTCTTTTATGAAATTAATTATTAAGGAGAAAGTCCGAATATGTGAATATAAAACCAACTTTACCTTTTGTGTAAGTTTACATACCCTGCTGTACAGGTGCAGTTCACTGTCAGAATGCAGTAATTTTGCTTGTAAATGATTAATTACCCAGGCCTTGTACAGTTCCGTCTTCTTGTCTTTTACTAGGCAGAACCTCGGTTTTTAGGACTATAAAATTTTGAATCTGGTAACTATGGAACATTATTTCTTGCACATGACCACACAGAACAACATTGTTGGCTTCCAAAGACTTTTAGGCCTTTAACTTCTCTCTTGTAAAATCACTTGGAGCTTCAATGAGATTGTATATTTAAGGGCTGGATGCTTGGTCATTTCGTGTTATCCAATATTCATTGGGAGGATGCTATCGCAAATGGATCTGTCAGAAGAACGGCACTCATTTTAACTTTAAATTTGACGAATCACTGTGCTTATCACTGGGTGACAAGCTGTTATAATACGCTGAAAGCATTATGTAATTAATATATATATATATATATATATATATATATATATATATATATATATATATATATATATATATATATATATATATATATGTATATAATATGTAATCAATATAACTTATTTCTAAGACAACAACAAACTCTGGATTGCATCCTGAATGTTTACAAACAAGGTAATTCATCTATTGTAATCACTGCTCTAAAATATATTCTTTTTAAATGTCTAAGTAAAAAAACAAAACAAAAAAAATCCCTGTTGAACACAACATATTTTATTTTGAGAAACATTTAAAATATTTTGGAGCAGTAAACAAGTCATGCTGTCTTCATTTATTTCAATAGTACAGATTTCTTTACTATTAAAAAAGGCATCTTTGGATATCAATTTTGTTTTCCAAATACCTTGAAAACGGTATACCTCTAAAATGGTATACCTCTAAAATGGTTATCGTCCCTAGTCCCCATGCCTAGTAAGGGCTCTATTTTAACGGTCTAGGCTCAAAGTCTGAAGTGCAGGAAGAAAAAGCATTAAGGGCGTGTCAGAATCCAATTTTGCTATTTTAAGGACGAAGAAAGACGCTTTGCGCCGTGGCGCATGGTCTAACAAGGTTGTGCTTATTCTCTTAATGAGTTATAGGTGTGTATAAACCAATCAGAATCTCATCTCCCATTCCCTTTAAGAGTCAGTTGCAATGATCCATGGCGCATTTGCTATTTACATGGTGGACTTTGTAAGTGGAAAAACTGAACGCTTCAAAACAGTTAAGAAAACAGTTAAACAGCATCTGCAGTAAGAGGATAATGAGCCTTCTCCATTTGGCCTTTACTTTCACTTTCTCTCTTTTGTGGATAAGGAAATGGTGGAAACTTACTCTGAAGACATGCATTTGCTTACATAATGGATTTTGTTTGTTAAGCGCAAATATTTGTTTAAAATCTGTTTCTAAATTCAGTTTTAATTTCCAGCAAACTAATAAATGAAAAATAATAACGAAGTGCGGTAAAAAAACTGAGTTATATCCAAATACATGTCTTATGCCCCATATGGGAGAGGGGTCTGGATGCAGACCTTGTGCAGTGAAATCTCGGCTGCATCCAATGTTTTTTAATGCGCTCATATTTATGAAAGATGAGAAGTTATGTTGTATTGGTACAAAGACAGGTTAAGAAGAGTATGTTTATGTCAAATTGTCTTAACAAAGGCATCTAAAACAATGACATCTTTGGATTTAAAATGACAATGTCATGATTCTAACCTGTGTTTACCCCTGTGTTATATTAAAAAGCTTCATAACTGTATCATAAAAGAAATCTATACAACCTCAGTATGAGGTGTTTTAATCAAAAACAAAAATCAAAAATAATGTTATAAGTTCGCCAAAAGTGACACTGGAGATATTGTTACAAAACTTTACATTTGAACTAAACATAGTTCTTTTTAACTTTCTTGAATCTTGAAAAAAAAAGTTTTGTACAATAAAAAATGTACTAAATCTGCTTATTAGCACAATTTCTGAAGGACCATGTGACTGATGATCATTCAAAATAATATTATTTCTACAGTAAATTCAGTAAATTAATTACTGCCTGGGTAAGAGACATCTTTTAGAAACATAAATACAATTGAACAATTCCAAACTTGTATAAAATTATTTCACTAAAAAATCTTGACACACAGCCAACAATTCTTTGTTGGTGAAAAGACTGATTCATGAAAAATCAGCACAGTATATGTGCAGAGTATACTAGGCACCTACATGTTCATATATATATATATATATATATATATATATATATATATATATATATATATATATATATATATATATATATATATATATATATATATATATATATATGCTTTCTTGTTTTTATTTTTTACAATAAAACCAAAATCAAATGTATATATATATATATATATATATATATATATATATATATATATATATATATATATATATATATATATATATATATACATGATATGATATATATATTTTTTATGTTTTTAAAAAAAATTAAAACCTGCTTTTATTCTAGCCAAAATAAGACAAATAAGACTATGTCCAGTAGAAAAAAAAATTATCAGACATACTGTGAAAATTTCTTTGCTCTGTTAAACAACATTTGGGAAATATTTAAAAAAGAAGAAAAAAATTATTCAAAGGGGGGGCTAATAATTCTGACTTCAACTGTACATGTTCATTAAAGTGTGAGACATATATATGCACTTGTATGCCAGACACTTAGATGTTCATTTAGGTGTAAGACATATATGTGCACATGTATGCTAGACGCCTGCATGCTCATATAGGTGATATATGTGTGCACATCTATGTCACACACCTACATGTCCATATAGGATGTAAGACGTACATGTGTCGTGAATGTCAGACACCAGCATGTTCATCAAGGAGTAGGACATATAGGTGCACATTTATGTCAGACACTTGCATGTTCATAAACGTGTAGAACTTTTATGTGTCATAAATGTCAAACACCTGTTCGTTAAAGTGTAAGACATATATGTGCACTTAGTAGGACATAATATTAATACATCAGTTTACTGGGTTTGCAAAAGTCAATATTGTTCTGTTCTAAAAAAATAAATCTACTGAATCATTTGTGAACTATTCACTGGAAGGGCAGTATCAGTGAATATCTGTTCAAATTTCTGTCAGTACAAACAAAGAAAACTTATATGTATGTGTATATGACATAGTTATCATATTTCCATTGTGCTATAGAGCATTTTTTAAAGCTTGAATTCTCCACAGATTTTTATTCACAGCTTTGCAACTGGGTGAAAATGATGATAGAATTCTCTATTTTAGATGGACTGTCTCTTTAAGAGATATATATAGCAAGGATATGAAAGTAAATCAGTAGCAATACTTGAGAGCTTGCAAATGTAAATGTGAGCACTTGTGATAATAATATTTGTATGTGTAGGTTGAAATGTACACTTACAGCTCTGATGTGAACAGCTGAAATCCTCGATTTGCACACACACACAACAATCCACACACTTGTGTTTTAAATTCGAAGTTGCAGATTAATAGTTGTGTATTTGTAAAATGTCATTCACAAATACAAAGTGACAGACACACGTGTGCACGGCAAATTTGACTGCATCTTCGCTCTACAACCACAGGCACTCACAACCTCTCAGATTCGTCAGTACAACTACAAATCTCCCGCGCTCTGACTTTTGCTACACATCTCCTGCGATCTCTGTAGCAGAACTCATCTGTGCACTTGCAGATGCAGAGGCGTGAGCAGCGCTGGGCAGGGGAGGGGCGGGGCTGGTGTAAAGCTGTTTGATTGGCTGATGCCTGACCAATGAACAATGCCAGCAGCCAACAGGACTGAGGTCCAAAATAATCATTTCCCACAATTATTTTATTATTTAGGGTTTATTTAAACTCTTTTCTGAAGAGATTCTTGTTAAAAATAATAAATTCTGTGGAAATGTACATACCAGTAAAAGAGCAGCAAAGCCAGTTTATTGGCTAGAGCCAGCCAATGAGATGGGGTGTTTCTGTTTGTCAGGACACAGGGCAGCTCACGTTGTTGGAGGCCTCGAGCAATCAGAGGGTAAGTTATGATTTTTAATAATTATCTATATGTTCAATACTGTTAGCTAAGCTAAGGACTGTGCTGGGTGCTTCTCTTGTTTGTTTCTTATATAAGAAAACAGTTATGAGTTATCTAGGAGCTGCTTTCAATCATGTTATATGGTTCTAAAGATACGATTCAACCCACATGAAATAAGAAGTTGTAATAGTATTTATAGTAAATAATAGTACGTTTTTGAACCATACTAACTATAGTAAACTGTATTATACAGTATATTTTGCAGTATCTACAACTTTGTTAATGAATGCAACAGCACACTGTAGTATTAACTAGCATGAACTTTAATAAATTGAAGTATATTTACACACACACACACACACACACACACACATTAATAGCAACTAAAAATAACACTAGGCGTTTCAGTTTCTTACAGATCATATCGGTTTTTGTTATTATAACCTGCATCATATCTATCTTTCCATCTATCTATTTACATGTTTGTGTACAGTGTGTCCTTTATATCACTTTTTTAAGTATGAACGTTACTAACTATAGGTTATTTCTCAGTTTCCTGTAAGGATGGAGTGACAGGAGAGATCAGCATGTTTCAAGTCGATGAGGAACTCAGAGAAGCTGCATAGCTTGAATAGGATGTTATTTATGCTAAAGATGACATGATGATCCAGCTCATCTACAAACACTTCAAAATGATTCAGATCATTCAAGAGGAAGCCGACTTTATTTTCTCTTTTTTCTTGCCAAGATGACTACAGATTTGAACAAAACACACACTCACCCACACACACAACTTTTATTTTGATAATTGTTTAATGTAGTATTTTTACACTTTACTGTAAAGTAGGGCTGTCAAACTCAGTTCCTGAAGGGCCGTAACCCTTCACGTTTTTAGTTGCAACCCTGCTTCAACACACTTAAGTGAAAGTTTCAAACAAACCTGAAGGTCTCAATTAGTTTGATCAGGTGTGTTTAATTAGGGTTAGAACTAAACTTTGCAAAGCTGCAGCCCTCCAGGAACTGAGTTTGACACCTGTTCTGTAAGTGAAATGTAATTTGTCAAATAAAATTTACAGTCCAAATAAGTGCAGTGCAAATGTCTAGTTACTTGTATTGAAATATTTCAGGGTTTTTCCTTGTTCATAATGAGATGGAGGTGGTAAATCCAACTTCATCATTACCCATCAAATGTTATCTCCTCTTTAATACTTTGCTCAAGCCTTAACTAATGGTCAGAAAGCAAGCCATTGTGTAAAGCTGGTTGATGCTCGCTGTAATAGAGAGAGATGATGACTGTTCAGCTTATGTTGCTTAACCCTGCAGATGAGATGCTCAAAGTGGACCCTCAGCCGAGCGATGGACACTGTCTCCCTCACCTAGTTGCTCTTCCTTTGAACACACATATCATGTTGAAGGATGCAAGTTGTGGACCTAAATCAGATGTAATGCATGTAGATGTAAAAATTAGAAAGAAATGAAACTGCTTTAAAATGTATTAGGTTTTACATATAAATACGTGTTCTTAACAGATTTGTTTCAACTTGATATTTGCATAATAAATGACATTAGAATGTTTAGTTTTAAACAGATAGCTATATTTCAATTTTTTCAAATTTAAGCTATATATATATATATATATATATATATACATACATACATACATACAAGTATACTTCAATTTATTACAGTTCATGCTAGTTAATACTACAGTGTGCTGTTGCATTCATAACAAAGTTGTAGATACTGCAATATATACTGTATAATACAGTTTACTATAGTTAGTATGGTTCAAAAACGTACTATTATTTACTATAAATACTATTACAACTTCTTATTTCATGTGGGTTGAATCGTATCTTTAGAACCATATAACATGATTGAAAGCAGCTCCTAGATAACTCATAACTGTTTTCTTATATAAGAAACAAACAAGAGAAGCACCCAGCACAGTCCTTAGCTTAGCTAACAGTATTGAACATATAGATAATTATTAAAAATCATAACTTACCCTCTGATTGCTCGAGGCCTCCAACAACGTGAGCTGCCCTGTGTCCTGACAAACAGAAACGCCCTATCTCATTGGCTGGCTCTAGCCAATAAACTGGCTTTGCTGCTCTTTTACTGGTATGTACATTTCCACAGAATTTATTATTTTTAACAAGAATCTCTTCAGAAAAGAGTTTAAATAACCCCTAAATAATAAAATAATCGTGGGAAATGATTATTTTGCACCTCAGTCCTGTTGGCTGCTGGCATTGTTCATTGGTCAGGCATCAGCCAATCAAACAGCTTTACACCAGCCCCGCCCCTCCCCTGCCCAGCTGCTCACGCCTCTGCATCTGCAAGTGCACAGATGAGTTCTGCTACAGAGATCGCAGGAGATGTGTAGCAAAAGTCAGAGCGCGGGAGATTTGTAGTTGTACTGACGAATCTGAGAGGTTGTGAGTGCCGACCTGTGGTTGTAGAGCGAAGATGCAGTCAAATTTGCCATGCACACGTGTGTCTGTCACTTTGTATTTGTGAATGACATTTTACAAATACACAACTATTAATCTGCAACTTCGAATTTAAAACACAAGTGTGTGGATTGTTGTGTGTGTGTGCAAATCGAGGATTTCAGCTGTTCACATCAGAGCTGTAAGTGTACATTTCAACCTACACATACAAATATTATTATCACAAGTGCTCACATTTACATTTGCAAGCTCTCGAGTTTCGCAACTGATTTACCTTCATACTAGGAGGCCTCCTCTGACAGCAGTTAGAGAGAAAACATGGATTTATGACGGTTAATGTTTAGTCAAAGGATGAGTCAGTGAGTCAGTTGAAACAGTATAGTTTCTCTGCTTTACCATATTTACAGAAACAGATGTTGAAGTGGTTTTGAACAATGATTAAATATTTTGTCTGTGACTGTAACTCATTGTGAAGAAAGACATTTAAAGTACAGAATTGTTTAAGTAAATGTGAAGCTCTAACCTGTATGGCAAAAATCTCTGCAATCATTCAGAGGAGTAAGGTGGAGAATATGATCCTCTGTGTGTTAATCTGGTCTAGAGACTGCATTGCAGAAAAAAGGGATCTAAAGTTTCTCTGTAACTATGCTGAACATGAACTGAGCGCAGGATGTTTACTGTGATCACCAGCAGATGTCAGCGCTGTCAAACAAAGTGGACACAAGCGTGAAATGAATTTCTTTAAATAATATTGATATTGCTTAATTGAATGTATTTTCAGAGTCAGACCACCAATCAGGGGCCATTTAAGTGTTTATTTAAACAGTACATTTTATTTCTTTCAGAATTAAATAGAGGATCTCAAATGTTAGACTCTTCATTTTTCTATTTTTTGTCCTATATAAAGTGTCACAGATAAGTCTACAGATGACAACTAAAGTTTGTTTTTAATTTGACAACTTTTCACATATTATCAATAAAAATGTGATCACCAGATGAACATACTTATATATACAATGTAAGGCCCACACTCCTGCGTCCAGACAAATCAGCAGATTTTTTAGCCCATCATCGAGTCTATTTATCTCCTCATGTAAATGTGACTTTAAGTTTATATATTCATTTCAGTTCTGCAACTGAATAATAGGCAAATGTTAGATGATTTATGTAAAATATAGTTTGTAATAATGTTTTCTTAGTAGATATATTATTGTCGCTTAGTTTAGCGAGATTGTAGCGAGATTTTTTTACCAAAAATGTGGTTCTGGTTTGTATTGTTAACAACTTATGTATTTATATATATATATATATATATATATATATATATATATATATATATATATATATATATATATATATATATATATATATATATATATATATATATATATATATATATTTATTTATATTTATATATATATTTTTTTATGTCATGGTTTTTTTTTTTTTTTTTGCTACTACTCTCAAAATCATTCCACATAAATCCACAATTTTTTTTTCTGTGGGAAATAGCATTGTATTGAGTTAACAGAAACACTGGTTGCTTTTAGTGCTGATTCTTGGTTTGACCAACTAATACTACCACCAAGGTACTTTAAAAAGAGTGAGTAATCTTTTGATGGCATCTTTATTTCAGAAATGAACACAATCAGAGAAAGTATTGAGCTGTAATGTAAAGATATGATGAAGATGTCCAGTCCAGTGACCAATAGCTGGGTTTCAGAGCATTGGCTTTATTGCAGTCAGGCTGATGGCAGGTCAGTCCACATGAGGATGTTGATGGTACAGTTGCCAATAACATACAGCACAAAGGTATTTGAGCAAGACCTGCGAATATGTCCCACTTATGTGCCATTTAGCACAATTGTGCAAATTTGTTAGCTTAAGCCTACATTTCAGTGTCCAATCAGAAAGCCTTTCAGCCAGCTTATTGTATTTTGCTGTCATTAAGAGAATGACCTCTAGTGGTGAACTACCTTTGACCCGAAGAGCTGCTTAGATCTGTGTAGAAACATGTATTTGTGTCTTTGTACTCTCAACTTTGATCTAATTCAGACCCAGATTCTGAAAGGGGGAAAACATTTTGTTGCCAGGCAGCACAAGCTGTTGCAATGGATTTTCAAAGGCACAAAAAGACCCTGAGCACTGCTGCTAAGCAAATGTGTAGTTGAGATATAGAAAGAAACTGTAAGGTTTTAAAATAAAGTTTGGTACACTTTAGACACTATAGATGAGGGTACATAAATCCAATATTAACCAGCATGCATATTAGCTGAAACTCATTGTCTTCGATAGGATTTTTTTTTCTCCATACTGTTGAAGTCAGTGGGTCCAAACAACCAATAAAATATCTTCTTTTGGGTTCAGAAGGGGGAAAAAAACATCAAGTTTTAAAATTACACAAGGCAGAGTAAATGATGAGGTCATTTTCATGTTTGAGTGAACCATTCCTTTAACCACTACATCCAGTGTTGTGGATGTTATTACTAAACTGTTATAAATGATTGATTCCTTGTTACTGTTGTTTAAAAGTTATCCTTTACTTTACAATATAACTGTATCAGAATTGTAATGTGTTTCAACTTAAAGGAAACAAAAAATCAGATTAAAAAAAAAAATTCCAGAAAAACACTAGAACAGTCTTTTATATTATATTGTCTTGTGAACTTGCATTATTCCACATTATTGGGCACTAAACCTTACAAATACGTCCAACCAGAATCCCACATAACATATTTGCACAATCCTACAGGATCCCACAGCTTTTTGGGATCATATTTCTGTAGGACTCATGTAGGACTCCTGTAGGACTCCTGTAGGACTCATACAAGGAACATGTAGGAATTCTACAGGGAACATGCAGGATTCCCACATGAATTGTACTAAAAACATGCAGGACTTCTTTAGGGAACATAACCGTACAGGTAACACACAGAAATCCTACATGAATCACACAACAAGCAGAACTCCTGCAGGAATCCTACAGTTCACAGGGCTAATGTACTTTTTTTATTAAAATAATTTATTGACTGTAATTAATGTGTAAAAAGCACAATTATTTAGGATTTCAATCAAATGAATTAAAGATTATAGATTTCATTATTAATTATTTTTTTTGCAGTATAGTTCGTTAACAGTATAGTTCTTACTATCAGTTATCATCCTAAACAGGATTTTGTCTTTGGCCTTTTCTCCCAAATCAAAGCTGAATGTTTAAAAGCATATGACTGTCACCATAGGGATCTAAGACAACATTGTCATTATTGTGTTTCGTCAAATCTCTGCCAGTGGCACTGTGATACAATCAGTCAAAACTAAAGCACTTTTTGGTGCAGGCCTCACCCTTTCTCCTCTGTGACAGCAGCGATGTGGAATGTGGTCTGATCACAGATGGGATTTTTCCCTAAATCCCATTCTCAAAGCAGCTTTCAAGTACATGGCCATCTTGATGCACGCCAGTTGCTTCATCACACTCTTACAGAAACCGCAGTCAGATGATCTTTTGGTCAACCACAGAGACTCCTGTTACAGGCAGAACACTGAACAAGAGATACAGACAGAGAGAGTCAAGGAGCATTAATGCCAGACAACTCCCCAAAAAATAAAAAAATACGCAGAAATATGACTTTGAACATGTGAGAGAGTAATTCAATGAAACAGCTGACCCTTCTAATGAAAGAAATTAACCTCTGGAACGGTTTAATGCAGTAGTTTTGATCATAAATGCTATTTGCAGACATTTTTGATTTTATGAAGTAAAAAGTACACCCAATGTGTTGTTCAGTTTTTATGCGGACCAAAAATAAATTTTACTTTCTATAGTCACCCTCAAGGGGCTCCAAACCTTTATGAGTTTCTTTTTTTTAAACACTAAGTAAGATATTTTAAAGAAAGTTATAATCATGCAACCTTAAAGTATTGTTTAAGTATTTGTGTGTTTAGCAGAAGGAAACTTGTAAAGCTTTAAAGCAAGTAAAAGGTTAATGAATTAAGACAAAGTTTTCTTTTTTGAGTGAACTGTCCTTTTAATAATACTTAAGAAAAAAAGGTTTATTCAAGTGTACTAGACACTTTACACCAGGGGTTCCCAAACTTTTCAGCCTGTGACCCCCAAAATGACAATGTCAATGACTCTCGACCCCCAATATCCACTGAGGTGGTTATAAATACAGAAACCTTCCATGCAATGGCGCACACACACCAATAGACCCAAGTATATTCTTTGTTCAATTATTTTATGTATGTCAGTGCTGTAAATGGGCCAGAAAGTTAAACCTGGTGTTATAAAATCAATATGCTGCATCTGACCCTATTGATGTGATTAATAAAATGTACCCCAGAGGTCGCAATCCAATAAAACTATAAGCTACTATAGTAACTATAAATATTTTTTCTCTTCAGTAGGTTATGGATAAAATATGGTAATTCTTATGGTTTAACAAAAATAAATCGATTTTTGAAAATCACCAGGCGACCCCCCTTCATTGTCCCGCGACCCCTCAGGTGTACTCGACCCCCACTTTGAGTACCCCTGCTTCAAACAAAAAAACAAAAAGAAAGAAAGTGTAATTTTAGTCTAATTTTTAAGTACTTCTTTCAACAGTACTTTCAGGTATTTAGAAATATACATTAACGTGCACTTTATTACACTATTAGTACATTTTAGCCTGCATACTACATGGAGTATACTTAAATATATACTTCAACTTTACTTAAGTATAATCTTTTGTAAGATAATCATAGGTTTTAAGCATAAAATGCATTTTTGTTTGTGGTGATTAATAATTAATTATTTGACATGGGTGTTGATCACAAATAATTGAGAGTTTGAAACTGCTGAATATGATCACTTCAAAAGTGATTCAAGAGAGTGTGGATGAGATATTTCACACTGTTCTGTCATTGTGTTGGTGATTAGTTTAGTTCTGATCATGCTGTTTTCTCACATCCTCGATTTTTGCCTCGTGATGGATACATATTGACCCGGCAGCGCTGCGTTCTGAGCATCCAGTATTGGATTACATTCTCTCATTCTCTTGAGAAATGCAGAGGGTTATATTTAGACATGCGCAGCTGTACATCTAGTTAGTCTGGGCAGTGAAGGTGGATATCAGGGTCACATGACTACTGGTGACCAAACCCTGCTCACAGATCTGGACCCTGAAAGTTTTTAGGCACAGTTGAGATGATTTACTGCAGTTATGCAAGGATTAAGGACGAGAAATCTGTTGCACTGATATGTTCATGAGCTAGTGATATCTTGTGATATCGGCAACTCTCTCTTTATGTCCTGAATCAAAGACAATCCATTGAAACTCAGGTGCTTCTGTGTGAATTCATTCATATAATTTTTGGCTTAGTCCCTTTATTAATCCGGGGTCGCCACAGTGGAATAAACCGCCAACTTATCCAGCAAGTTTTTACACAGCGGATGCCCTTCCAGCTGCAACCCATCCCTGGGAAACAACCATACACATCCATTCACACCCATTCACTATGGATAATTTAGCCTGCCCAATTCACCTGTACCGCATGTCTTTGGACTGTGGGGGAAACCAGAGCACCTAGAGGAAACCAACAGGAACGCAGAGAAAACATGCAAACTCCACACAGAAACGCCAACTGAACCAGCGTCTTTCTTGCTGTGAGGTGACAGCACTACTTACTGCGCCACTGCATCGCCCTTCTGTGTGAATTTAATAAGAAATTTTAATCAGATGACCTCCCTATTGTCGGTCCCTTAAAGGCACAAAACATTACTCTAAGTAGAGTGGTATTACGTCCTCTTGGGATACTGTTATACACTTAGATTAGGAGTACACAATAAGATTGTTGTACAATTGTACATTGTGAAATTGATTATTTAAATGTAGTAGTATAGTATAGTGTTTAAGTAGTAGTTAGTAGTTAAGGCCAAAATATAAAGTGGGGCAAAAATTGCCTGTAACATGTCAAAATATACTACAATTTAGAAATTTTGAAACACTGAACAAATATTTTTACAATGGGTATGTGCCTTGCACTATTATTTGACCCATTTTAGTTGATGTAATTGTATCTGGAGAATGTACAATTTCCTGAATGAAAGAATACTGCTGGACGAGTAAACACTGTATAGAATGACAGTTTCCCTTTCACTAATGGTGCATGTATTCACTACATATCGTTATTATACGAATGTTCTTTATCTAATATGCTAAAGATATTTACCATTAAATAAAAATAGCTAACTTTGCCCCACATAATGTATTATAGCCTATTGCAAAAATATGCCTGTTCATGAGGTTTTGTGGTCCAGCGTCACAAATATGTAAATCAGCCAAGGAATTTCCCGGTCAAACACACGCATTTGATTAATTTATTTGGAATGACTTATACTACTTAAAGCAACACAGCATCCAAATAAACATAAAGAGCCTGTGATGTTTTAAAGTACAAGCAGTAAATACAATCATTGAATTTTTTTGTGTGTGACAATATTAAAACACTCAATCAATTCTGCATAAAGTAGTAAATATATGGATTAAAGATAGAGATGGCATCATCTTCTTCACACATACAGACTGCCTATTATACCAGACACAGAACAGTATTTAGCAATTTTTTTTAGAGTCTTTCTTTCTGAGTCCAGCGATTTGTAATCCTCTCACACGCAGTTTATAATTGTGTCTAAGGCTAACTTAGATTAAAACAACTAACTTTGTGTTGTAGCCACACAATTTTAGAGCATTTACTAATGGTTGATATTTTAGCATTTTTTCTGAATGGCATAAATCCATGTATGCGTCAAAACGGCAGCCTACTTTCATAATCAGGATGTTTTTCAATACTTCATCCACAACAACAATATCAGGAGTGTTTTGAAAATCTCTAATGACAGTACTCAAACCATGTGCATTAATGTTCAATGATGGAAACCAGTTCATTCGTACAGTCTTACACACACACACACACATATGGTTTTTTTGCTCCACGTTTCATTCATTATACGGTCAAACTAAAAACTACACTAGAGAGCATATTTTCAGTATCATTTAGTCTTTTTGCTGCTTGTTTGGTGTTCAGCTCAGATGTCAGAATTCACACCTACTGTATTCATACCAACTGCACTAAATGAATAATCACACTAGAAATCATTTTAACTGAATGAAACAAGTATAAATACACTTATGTTGACAAGCCATTTGAGGAAAAAAGAAACAATTTTATTAAATATCCTGCCCAAACGTCCTGTATTAACAAAAGTAAGAAAGCTGCTTTCATCAGGCAATTTCTTGTTTGTTTTTTAGCATGGTAAATCATCAGACAAACCTGCACATTGAGTTCAGTGCTGGACTCAGACTGCACCAGCTCACTGAGGGATGTAACTTAAAATATAAAAGCACTAAACATCATTTCCTAAGTTCATATTAGGATTAGCCAACAAGAACAGCTTCTGTACTGCGCCCCAATGTGATTTCATTAAGCTCTTATCTAGATCCAGCTTTTGCTATTTATGGAGTGGGTTGTATAGCATAGAAAGAAAACTAGTATCTGAGTTTGTCTTTAATATACTGCATGCACCATAAAACAATGTAATTATGGTTATGAGGTGCTCTCTTACTTGCACTGTTGTACAGCCCACACAGCCGCTCCCTATTAGCTTCACAAAGAAGATCCCTATTAGATCATAGTAAACACACATTTAAACCCTCATATGAGATTTGAGTTAGTATATGATATGACTGACTTTGAGAGCCTCAGGAATGATGACATTGCAGCGTGGTTTAATAATTTTATGTTCAAATTTGCATCCAGTTGTAATTTGCGTTGCACTTTTATCCAAAGCCATGTAAGAATGGTCGTAAAAATCACTGAGATGTTTAATATTGAAGATAATTAATATAAAATTTGTTTCTTCAATATTAAACGTCTCAACATTTTTCGTGTTTTGTCATGGGATTTTTAACGACCACTGAGAGTCAGGACCTCAGTTTGACGTCTTATCCGAAAGACGACGCTCACTGACATTATAGTATCCCTTTCACTTTACTGGGGCATTAGGACTCATGCAGAGCAATCTAGTTACACAATAATCCAAATGATCCAGCTTTTTTAAGTTTAATATTTATTAGTTATTGTCAGTGAACATGAAAAATACATTAACAATTAGTAATACTATTACTAAACTATTTATTCAATTTTAGTTAACATTTAGGTTCAATATTTAGAAGTTTTATGACATTTTATTTTGATTGTATAGCTTTAACTAATGATAGCAAATGTCTAAGAGTCACTGTTGTTATTGTCAACTTAAACCTTAAACCTAAAATTTTTTTTTAACTCAATTAAAATACAGCTGCCTGAGCTATCCAAAATAACTAAGCTTAATTTGGCATTATAAACCTACTTAAATGTTATTTAAAAAATAAAAATTTTGAATATAAAAAAATGGTGATAAGAAGTATAGGGGAAAAATTAATACAAATGAAAACTTTAATGGTTGCTAAAATATGTAAAATAGTAAAACTAAATTTAACCTGATACTTAAATATTAACATTAAAAAAATTAAACATTAAAAATATTACTAATATGAGAGTATATTAAAAACACTCAATAAAACACAATCCATGGAGAGATATAGGTAGTGTGTGACAGATACAGTTTTTTTTTTTTTTTTGATATCTGTGTATTAAGTGTGTGTTGTGTATTGTATGCATTTGCTGTGGCAGGATCAGGAAGAGGTTGTTTAATACTTTTATGAAGCTGTGCTCTGATGCTGCATTTGAGCATTAACAATTTAATCTTCCAGTATGAGAGTCTCATTTATTATGGGTGACTGGAGAAAACAGGCCAAACTGAAAAAGCTTTCTTCTTGTGGATTTCACTTCTCGGCATTCCTCTCACCCACTTGTTATTACACTCACTCTCTCTCTCTCTCTCTCTCTCTCTCTCTCTCTCTCTCTCTCTCTCTCTCTCTCTCTCTCTCTCTCTCTCTCTCTCTCTCTCTCTCTCTCTCTCATGCTGTCTCCCCATCCGTTACTCCTCTTGTTAAGGGTGTCCCAATCCATCTGAGTGCCCATCCCACTCTCAAAGGAGTGCCACACACACACACACACACACACACACACACACACACACACACACACACACACACACACACACACACACACACACTGGCAATCGCACTTACCACACTGGCAGTCAGAGCACACACAGCTCCATCCACCGGCTATAAGACGAGCACCAGATCCAGTGAGAGGACATAAAGCCCAGCACTGAGCTCCAGCATGGATGCACTGAAGAAGGGATTCTCCATAGCCAAGGAGGGAGTGGTGGCCGCCGCTGAGAAAACCAAGGCCGGGGTGGAGGAGGCAGCCGCCAAAACCAAAGAGGGGGTCATGTATGTAGGTAAGTGCCGATTTAACTGTGGAGATACAAATGAGACATTCAGAAAAGCAAGCAGTGGGGTTTAATGTATAAAAAACATTTAAAATAATATTCCTTCCTTGTATATGAGGATATTATAATTGTATTAATATTAATATTGTATCTTATGCCATTTTCAAAATCACAAAACTATACTTTAAAGTAATTAAATTTGCATAATTTATATTTATAATATGATGAAGTGAGTTATAAGTTCATGTAAAAAGGTTTTTTGTACTGTTCTAAATGTTTAATATCATATTTTTTCTTTAATGGTGTAGTGGGTATGTTTAAACATATTTTAATGTATATAAATGCAGTTACATTTTACATTGGTAAAAAAAAGACAACATATTATATAAATCAATCAAATTCATGAAGAAAGTCAAATGCTATGGATGTATCCATATAATGTATTCAAGAAAATGCAGTTTTATGGCCCATAATCATCATTATACAAGAATGAATTACAACACTAATGCCTGGAAACAATCATTTGCATAAAATGCAAAAATTGTGCTTTCATATGCAGATCAGTGAATTATGGGTAGTGACTATAAAACCAGAAAAATCTAACAAAACTGAACAATGAAAACAAAAATCAGAGTGTGGGCAAATGTAGGGCATGCGGACATTATTAGATGAGACTGTTGAGCTACAGTAAGTGAACAGTGAATCATTCAGAGAAAAACCAGCACACACACAAAAAAAAACCTGCCTGTCGTCTATTAACCAATCAAAATGCTGCTACACTTACTGATGGACACCATATGGTTACTAGTACCGTTATAAAAGGTGTAGTTCACCCAAAAAAATAAAATTTCAACATTTACTCCCATTCGTGTTTCTAATTATTTAATTAATGACCGTCTTCTGTTGAAAACAAGATATTCTGAAAAATGTTGAGAAAAACAGGCTTTGACATTCATAGTAGGAACAAAATATAGGATACTATGGAGGCCAAAGCTGTTTTCCCAACACTCTGCAGTATATTGCCCTTTGTGTCCAACAGAAGAAATAAACTCAGACAGGTTTGGAACAAGCAGAGGATGAGTAAACAATGGCTTTTGAACTGTCCCTTTAGCTCTTACCTGAATGATAGCCTAGTGTTTCTCCTGCCAGGAATGGGTGGGGAACATGTGAGATGAAAAGAGATTAAGACAGACAGGAAGTAAAGGACCAGAAGAGAAAGCACTTTTGCTTTTCAATAACCTCTTCAAGATGCAATCAATCGATAAGCTGTAAGTGGCAGACACTTTATGAAGATAAACACCTCACTAAACTATTAGACCAGTTCATGTTGATGTTTAACTGCACATGCAGGCTTAAATCTGCTAAATGTCTTTTTTGTTTTCATTTTTCCCACTATAATGTTAGTAATAGTAACTTTTATTAACATGCAACCTGAGTAACATCAATAGATGCAGTAAAATGTCTTGTAAATGAGATGTGGCATAAGCATACAGAAGTGTGTAATACATAATTTTGTCTGGATGTCATAGCGGCACACAGCACTGTAATCCCATTCCCTTCCGGTCCACTTCACATCCCGGTCCACAGAGAGCAGGGTCTGCCCGGGTCAATACACAATCTCTTCTGATTAGAGATGGCTTTCAGTGTGTGTGCAGCCTGTCAAAGTGAAAGCGCTCAACCTGTCCTCCACAACTGAGAGAGCAGAGAACAATGTGCTTGCTGTTATGAGAAGCTTTGACTTGTGTTGGGTAAGAGAGGAAGGATGAGCGTGTTTGTGTGCATTGCTAGAGGTAAAAGCTTTTCCTTCACACCACACAGACAAGCAAAGAAAAGCGAGGTCACTTGTACCAAACTGTGGCAAGCTGCCAGTACTGTACACACCTCGCTTGCCACCCTCATAGAAATAAAAAGAAACTGTGGCTGGGACAGACTTCTTTCCAAAGGTACTATTACTATGAATGCTAAACACATGAGTAAATACTGTGTAAGAACAAAATTGTAACTTTTCAAAGGATACTGCTTCAGTGACAACTTTTGTAACTTTTTTTCTAAAAGTGAGAGACCAGGGGCGCAACAGTACAAAAACTTATCAGGATATATTATTATTATATCCTGATCAAATATAGTGCTGTTTAACCACTTTTAGCTGTTGTAACTTTGTTTATTTAAGTTTATACTCACCGGCCACTTTATTAGGGTCACCTGACTAGTACAGAGTTGGACCCCTTTTGCCTTAATTCAGAACTGCCTTGATTCTTCGTGGCATAGATTCATTAAGGTACTGGAAATATTCCTCAGAGATTTTGGTCCATATTGACCATATCTCCTGTTCAACCACATGCCAAAGGTGCTTTATTGGATTGAGACTGGTAACTGTGGAGGCCATTTAAGTACATTGAACTTATAGTCATGTTAAAGAAACTATTCTGAGATGATTCGCGCTTTTTGACATGGTGCATTATCCTACTGGAAGTAGCCATCAGTAGATGGGTACACTGTGGTCATTAAGGGATGTACATGGTCAGCAACAATACTCCATGGCATTGGCACGATGCTTAGTTAGTACTAATGGGCCAAAAATGTGCCAAGAAAATAGCCCCCTCACCATTACACCACCAGCAGCCTGAACTGTTGAAAAAAGGCAGAATGGATCCATGCTTTCATGTTGTTGATGCCAAATTCTAACCCTTCCATCCAAAAATCACAGCAGAAATCAGACCAGGCAACTTTTTTCCAATCTTCAACTGTCTAATATTGGTGAGCCTGTGCAAATTGTTGTCAGTTTCCTGTTCTTAGCTGACAGGGGTGGCACCTGGTGTGGTCTTCTGTTGGTGTAGCCCATCTGCCTTAATGTTCGTCATGTTGTGTTTTCAGAGATGCTCTTCTGAATACCTTGGTTGTTACGAGAGGTTATTTAAGTTGCTGTTGCCTTTCTATCAGCTCGAACCAGTCTGGCGATTCTCGTCTGACCTCTGCCATCCACAAGGCATTTGCACCCACATAACTGCCCATCACTGCTTTCTATTTTTCAGATCATTCTCTGTAAACCCCAGAGATGGCTGTGCGTGAAAATCCCAGTAGACTAACAATTTCCGAAATACTAAGGCCAGCCCGTCTGGCACTAACAACCATGCCACATTCAATGTCACTTAAATTACCTTTCTTCCCCATTCTGATGCTTGGTTTGAACTGCAGTAGATTATGTTGACTATGTCAACATGCCTAAATGCACTGAGTTGCTGCCATATGATTGGCTGATTATAGATTTGCATTAACGAGCAGTTAGACAGGTGTACCTAATAAAGTGGCCAGTTAAATTTTCATTTGACCAAATCAATTATACTGATTCTTAATTGGGGCGAAGCAGTGGCACAGTAGGTAGTGCTGTTGCCTCACAGCAAGAAGGTCGCTGGGTCGATTCTTGGCTCAGTTGGCGTTTCTGTGTGGAGTTTGCATGTTCTCCCTGCTTTCGCGTGGGTTTCCTCCTGGTGCTCTGGTTTCCCCCACAGTCCAAAGACATGCAGTGCAGGTGAATTGGGTAGGCTAAATTGTCCTTAGTGTATGAGTGTGTGTGAATGAGCGTTTGTTGATGTTTCCCAGAGATGGGTTGCGGCTGGAAGGGCATCCGCCACGTAAAAATGTGCTGGATAGGTTGGCGGTTCATTCCGCTGTGGCGACCCCGGATTAATAAAGGGACTAAGCCGACAAGAAAATGAATGAATGATTCTTAATTTTGGACTCTTTGCTTTGCAGTTTGCTAGCAAGAATCACTGTGTTAGCATAGATATCTTCTATTATATTTTACTTCATCCAAAAAGGAAAATTCTGTCATCATTTTTTACCAAGAGTTTCTTTCTTCTGCTGAACACAAAAGAAGGAAGTAGATGGCTGCCAACAGAAGAAAGTAACTCATAAAGGTACTTATAAAAAACACATGGGGGAGAATAAATAGGTCATTTGCATTTACATTCAACTGAAAGTAGAGTGCTTTGGCTGGGATATAGCTGTTTTGCTTAATGCTTCCTTGTTATTTTAATAATTTTTAATAATATTTTAATTTCTTTAAAGACAGAGGTCAGATTTGTTCAATAAACCAGTGGTTCTCAAAGTGGGGGTCGGGACCCCTTGAGGGGTCGCGGAACAATGAAGGGGGGTCGCCTGGTGATTTCCAAAAATCTACTTATTATTATTAGGCCAAAAGAATTACTATATTTTATCCATAACAAACTGAAGAGAAAAAAACAGTCGTTTATAGTAGCTTATTTACTAGTTCTATTGGATTGCGACCCCTGGGGTAAATACATTATATTAAAGACGGCAATAGCGTCAGATGCTCTATATTGATTTTCTGGCCCATTTACAGCACTGACATACGTTAAAAAAATTTAAACAAAGAATAGACTTGGGTCTATTGGTGTGTGTGTGCCATTGCATGCAAGGTTTCTGTATTTATAGCCACCTCAGAGGATATTGAGGGTCGCGAGTCATTTTAGGGGTCGCGTGCTGAAAAGTTTGGGAACCCCTGCAATAAACCACTGTTTAACACAGGCTGAAAACATAGTCGTATCGCAACAATCTATATATTCTCAAACCTATCTTTAATAATAAATAATATAAAGTAGTAGATGATGGTTTGAGAAGATTTTAACATAAGCGCTAAAACAAAGAATCACTATTCTAAATGACTTTGTGACATTGATCATGTGACTTTAAGCAGAGAGTCGGCATGTTCATTGTTCATCTCTTTGGATAATTTAAAGTCTAAATTTAATATAAAGCAGGGGACATGATCATCAGTTTTTTGCACAAACTTGTGGAGTTCATGATCACTATAGTGAACAGTAAATGAAATGTTCACTTAAAAGATTATCAGGCTCTTTGCTAGAGGGTTGGGTGGTTCAAAGGACCCACCCCACACTGACAAAGTCTAGAGTTTTGCCCCTACATAAGCTCATTTGTCCCATTTTTGACATCACAAATTATGTAAATAACTGCTATAAGAAGGTTTTAGGACTAATTTAATTTTTAATCATTTGAATGGTCAAATTCTGAAAGAGACTAAGTTTTAACAGATTCCTAATATTTTTTTGATAGATGATAAGAAATTAGTATTTTAAGTATTTGCTTTTATTTCTGTATTAATTTTATTTTTTGTTTAAAATGCTACTCATATAATATGATTTATAAAACTTGCAGTTTAAATGCACATTTGTAAATATATACTTTGTAGTAAAACAGTAATGTAAGCGGTTTAACAAAATTGTAGCAAGAATTTTTAGTACATGAACATGGTTTTTTAGTAATACATCATATCACAAAAATGCAGTATTTGAACCTCATCATGGAATAGAAAATCAAGCAAATAACTGCATAACTGCAAAAGCATCCCTATTTTAAGAGAAAAGAACCACTCCTTTCAATAGGCTGGCTACCAGCCTGATTATGCTAATATATTACAGAAACAAAATATATATTTTTCTAAATTACATGATCAAACATAGCTTTAATTAGTATCACGGTGTATTCCTAATTAGTATTCATTTTACAACTGTGTGAGCATGGTCCAGATTAATAGCTTTAAAGACTTAATTTCAGTAAGTCTCATATGGACAAGTAAGAGATTTTTCATTTTAAAATGTATAGAATACAAATGTAAATATCAGTTATCAAATTGTGACATTTGAAATTCAGGTCTTCTCAGAGTATTTAAAAGAGTCCTGTCTTCTTTTAGCCACATAAGAGTATAATCTTCCTCTATAATCTAGGCACAGCTATATTTAGTATCTGGCAGTCTACTCCACCTAGCTGTGGAGCCGTTTTCTGCTTCGTCATGCAATCAGAGATGCTGTGGAAGTGACATCATATTGCAGCAGTGGGGAGGTATTATTCTCAAATTGATCACAACATTAATAATACAACATTCCAGGCTTGTGTTTGTGTTACTAGCAGATGCTGATCCCTCAAGAATCTGCATGTCTTGATAGTAAATCAGCTCTTTGTCCAGAACAACAAGGACAATGTCATGCGTTCTTGCTCATGCGCGTGTGTCTGTGTGTGTGTGTGTTGGGAAGGAGGAGCAACTTACACAGGCACATTGCTGTGAACTTAAATTTCTTGGAATAAACAGAGATCGTGTTTGTTCTATGGATCATCCCTGTGACTGAGATTCAGTGCTACAGACGCCAGGGCCTTTCAAAGGCCGATGTGGGTTTTTTCCACTGTTAACAGGCAGACAGTGTCCCAGTGGAAAGGATGTTTCTTAGTCTGCAAAGCTTAATAGCACTTAGTGGTGCCAATCAACAGCCTGTGTACTGATTGTAGATCTGAGGCTTTTTTACTTGCCACGATTTGGTCTCTTGAATCTCTTGGGTCCTGATTGCTGGACCTTAAGACAGACTAAGTGTATGGATCTCAGGAGAGGACAGGAGCCAGGAGCTGAAAGCATCAGTCGAACAGCTTTTTGTCTCAAAATAAGATGAAATTAGGGTAAAGTTTGAATGAGTGCTTAAAAGGATTTTAATAGTAATTTACATAGTTTACTTGTTCCAAATCTGATCTGTATTCATCTACAAAACAGCATTCAGTACACTCACAGAAATAAAGATACAGGAGCTGTCACTGGAGCAGTACCTTTTCAAAAGGTGCATATTTGTACCTGAAGGGTCCATAGTGGTACCTCAAAGGTACTTTTTAGGTACATTTGGGTACTAATGTGCACTTTTGAGGTATCACTTTGGACTCTTTAGGTACATATGCAGTTGAAGTCAGAATTATTAGCCCCCCTGAATCATTAGACTGCTTGTTTTTTTTCCCCTAGTTTCTGTTTAACAGAGAAAAGATTTTTTTTCAACACATTTCTAAACATAATAGTTTTAATCACTTATTTTTAATAACTGATTTATTTTATCCTTGCCATGATAACAGTAAACAATATTTTACTAGACATTTTTTTAAGACACTTCTTTACAGCTTAAAGTGACATTTTAAGGCTTAACTAGGTTAATTGGGTTAACTAGACAGGTTAGGGTAATTAGGCAAGTTATTGTATAATGATGGTTTGATCTGTAGACTATTGAAAAAAGAAATAGCTTAAAGGGGCTAATAATTTTGTCCCTAAAATAGTGCTTAAAAAACTGCTTTTATTCTAGCCGAAATAAAACAAATAAGACTTTTTCGAGAAGAAAAAATATCATCAGACATACTGTGAAAATTTCCTTGCTCTGTTAAACATAATTTGGAAAATATTTAAAACAGAAGAAAAAAAATTTGAAGGGGGCTAATAATTCTGACTTCAACTGTATGTATCTTTTGAAAGGGTACTGCCCCAGTGACAGCTCCTTTATCTTTATTTCTAAGAGTGTAGAATAATTTTAAAACACGTTTTTCAGTACTGTTTTAGACCCCAAAGGTTTTCATTGAACTTTTTGGACCACAAAAGGTACAAAAGCTGTCTCCCAGGTGAAAGGTAGGACATTATACCATTCAGTTTAGCATAAGTGCACATTATACATTATTTATTGTAAGGCAAAAGTGACAGTTTTTGTACCTTTTTTCCAAGAGTGCATGGGCGAAATATTTTTTGGGTGAGCAATCATTGCTGTTTCATGAGTGATATTATATGAACCGCAATAAACTAGCTTATTCTTTTTTACAGGTACAAAGACAAAGGAGGGCGTTGCTACAAGTGTAAACACAGGTAAAAGAAATAAAAGATACAGAAGTGTGTTTTATTTTGTGTTAAAATCATGTGGTTAAATTGTTTTTAAATAGGCCTTTGTTGTTTGTACATTAACCTAGTAGTGACTTTTCAGTAATAAAATTGATGCTAATCAATATCAGTAAAATTTGTACAGCAATCATAAAACTACCATAATCTATATCTTTCCATCATTTTAATATGAAACTGAGGTTTGATTTGACATCATGCAGCGACATCGCTCTCTGCAAAATCCTTCATGAACAGCCTGTGGCGCACTTCAGCTACATTAGATTTTATGATTTTTCAGACAAGAATGTCATTTTGTTGACTTTATTACAGTGTAATTTGTGGCAGTGGCAAAATATTGAAAAAGTATCTAGAATTCTAGCTTTAATGAAAACCTTAATGTTTATGGGAGGTTCGTCCTTAAAGATTATTCTTATCCTTACAGTATTTTAAGCTACTATTTTCTATAGGGCTTGCCAGTAAAAAACTAATATGTCGCTAAAAACTTAGCTTAACATTAACATTAATCATTGAGAAGAAAAAGATCAGTATCTCGAGTCGATTGATTGACAGCCATTTTGCACCAGACCGCACACCACACACCAGCTGATTGGTGGAGAGGAGACAGAGTGATGAAGCCAATTATGATGGGGAGGGTTAGGAGGCCATGATGGACAAAGGCCAGTGGGCAAGTTTGGCCAGGATGCCAGGCAGGCACGTGCACACATAGGGCTCAACCTGTGAAGTGCACATGCCCTTTTTAGTCTTGGATAGAAAGTGCCCTTCCAAAATGATCAAAAGTGCCCCCGCGACGCGACACACCCTCGGTCCCACCCTTCAGTAGGCGCACGACAACACTGCTCTTGAGTACGTCGCTCAACCCCCCTCCCCCGCTTTTCAGTACGCGTGCGACAACGACAACGACGACACCGACGACAACGACGACAACAACAACAACAACAACAACAACACCCCCCCCCCCCCCAGTACAGGCCCGGCCCTAACCAATTTGGCGCCCTAGGCAAGATTTCAGGTGGCGCCCCGTCACATCGCAGTAAATTCCACTGCTAGTGTAAAGTCCAGTGGTGGTAAGAGTACAAAAAAATTGTACTCAATTACAAGTACTGTTACATTGCTAAAATTGTACTCAATTACAAGTAAAAGTACTGGTGTTAAAAAGTACTCAAGTAAAAGTACAAATTACTCTTCGTAAAAACTACTCAAATTAAAAAATTACAAATTACTTTTTTAGCTTGGCGGTATTGGTGGAATTATCCATAAATGCGGAGTCAGACAAGATCCAGGCAGTAACACATTTTACATAACACATTTAAAGATACTATAAACACTTTTAAAACTGTGTAAACAGCATTAATTATAGATAATAATTATAGAGCACCTATAGAGGAAACCCACGCCAACATGGGGAAAACATGCAAACTCCACACAGAAACACCAACTGACTCAGCCAGGGCTTGAACCAACAAACGTTTTACTTTTACTTTTTTCTTTTTACTATAACAGAAATATGCACAAATGCACGACTTTTTATCATTTCAACTGATGCCTCTTTTATCTGTACGATCAATAGATGATGTAATAAATAAAAAAAAAACACTTGCAAATTATGGAGAAACTTTGTTAATTACCTAATTCGCGAACTGAACCGTCAGAAACCACAGAACAACACTGCCTAGTGCCTAAACATATTATTAATAAATATAATATCACACAAATTAAGTTATGTCTTCTTACCATAATGTTTTTTTTTTTAGATTATAGATTGAAGTCTTAAAAAAAAGGGTTTCTGCAGATATCATAATGTCAAATTTAAGACTTTTTAAGACCTCTTTAAGACCATAAAGTATTAAATTTAAGACCTATATCACAATATCAAAAGCATGCAAGAGAAAATGCAAAAACACAAAATTTGTGGTAAAATAAAATTATTTAAATAGAACAGTACTGAAGACAGGTTAGATGCACCATTGAAGTGCAGGAACAAAAAAACAAAGAAACAAACATTTTGAGGCTGATTTATACTTTCGCCTGGCTCCGCATTGCACACCTCCGCTGACTGTGCGCACTTCACGAAATGGATGAGGCTTTAATACTAGACGTGTTCGTCATTGTGATATTCTTTAAAACATCAGGGGCCAGTCAAAAGAAACCTCACTGTAAAGTCAGACGGATAAACAGAGAAGTAAAACGTTTTCAGAACTACGTCATATCTTTATTATTGTTCAAGATTTTAAAAATAATTATTTTTCATTATTTTTATAATTTATTATGATTACAAAGTTGGGTGACGGGGTGGGGCAGTGGGTAGCGCTCTCGACTCAAGGCAAAAAGGTCGCTGGTTCAAGCCTTGGCTGGGTCAGTTGGCATTTCTGTGTGAAGTTTGCATGTTCTCCGATTGTTTGCGTGGGTTTGCTCAAGATGCTCCGGTTTTCCCCACAGTCCAAAGACATGCATTTTAGGTGAATTAGGTAAGCTAAATTGTCTGTTGTTGTAAATGAGAACGGGTTGCAGCTGGAAGGGCATCCGCTGTGTAAAACATATGCTAATAAATCATTCGGTTCATTCCGCTGTGGCGACCCCAGATTAATAAAGGAACTAAGCCAAAAAGAAAATTAATGAATGATTATAAAGTTTTATAACTATTCAAGATTTTTTTAATTAGAGTTTGATGCATCACTCACTTGTGTTTATATCTCAGACAGTTCTACCTATTAAAGTTAAATATCAATGACAACAGAACATGGGTTACTCTACAATTATTTTTTTTATTCTGGCAAGAATAATAGCAAAAAAATATATATATTATTTTTTGCCCACTCAACAATTGACACATTATTGTCTGGCTAGTTTCTGTCCTCTACTAATAAGCTGAAAAGGCAATAATGGTCCAACAATCCTGTCTATTATCACCAATAAAGCCTATAAATTAAGCTTGAGTACACTGTAAGCCGATGGGCTCATATATTCTTTTCCAGTTATCAAATACTTAATTTGTTACTTAATTTTTTTTACATTGCTTTAACTTCAAAATGATACATCAGTTTAAAACCAATAAATGGTGAAAAAACATATTCTGTAATCTTAAAACCACCTGGGTCTCCACTTTTGCCATGGCCTCTTTTTTGTTGTAACAAACTTATCCCCTAGGTTTTTCCCAACTTTAACAAAACACTTCCTTTCCATGGCTGTTGCAATTTCTAGCCAAGAATTATTGGTCATCTGGTCATCTCTATGCTGATCACGCATGGTTGGATAGTTAAGATGTCTGTACATTCGTACTGTTACAGTCAAAATCTCTTCAAAGTGATTCAAATTCAACTCAAATCTATGGAAGCATACGAGTAGCATAATTCAATTCAAAATGTAATATGCAAAATGGCAATGCAATATGTTAAATGGCAATGTATTTCTGTATTTGAATTTGCATTTTCCAAGACATATGTGCAATGTTTGGTGCAGAATGAAAATGTAAATTAAATTACATTGTTTGCATTTCTCATTTCAAACACTGTTTTAATATGTAAATTGTATCCACATTTTAAAGCTTTATAAGTAGCAAAATTAAATTGAAAATGCTATACACAAACTGAATTTGATGTGAATAAAGTACAAGCAGAAACTGTAGCAAAATGATAATTTAAATGTTATTTGTCCTAAATGCATTTACGCTCGCGTCTAGGAAACGCAGGATTACATTTTCAGCATAACAGCATGGGATGTGTGTAGCAAAATTAATTTTGAAATGTAAAATGCAAAACGATAATGCAATATGTAAAAGGCAGTGTATTTCTGCATTTCAATTAGCATTTTCCAAGACATATGTGCAATGTTTGCTGCAGAATGAAAATGAAAATGAAAAAAAACATAATGCATTTTCATTTAACACATCGCGACGAATGAAAGCCAATTTGAAATTGAAAATGCATTCTGGCCTGGCCACGCCCACAGACGGCCACCGTTGCTGCAAGGCTGGTTTTAGGTTATGTCGTCACAGCTGCCGCGAGGACTATTAGGGACATTTGGCAGCATAAACATGGCGAAGTCTGTTCCTCAGCGGCTTCGTGAAGCTGCACGAGCCCTCGAGCTTGAACTGGGAAATAGTTTAGAAAACCAATCACCTCCTAGCTCAGTAAACTTGGCTTAAGGTTTGATATTCGCGCACGCAGTTTTAGGGATCATCTGCAAATTACATCGACAGAACCTAAAGGGGCTTTAGCTGATGTGTACTGTATGCTTATGACAAGAGCTATTGCCTATTTCTGCATTGTATGTACCATATAGTTAGAGGTATAGTAGCTTTGCTACCTGTATTAAATCAGTTTGGCCTCTAACCATTTATTGGAATCTCCTCAATTTTTTTCTGCTTTGCGTTACTGTGCGTTTTGGTTCTGTTGATGTAAATCGCAGATGATCCCTAAAACTGCGTGTGCGAATATCAAACCTAAGGCCAACTTTACTGAGCTAGGAGGTGATTGCTTTTCTAAAGTGTTTCCCAGTTCACGCTCGAGGGCTCGTGCAGCTTCACGAAGCCGCTGAGGAACAGACTTCGCCATGTTTATGCTGCCAAATGTCCCTAATAGTCCTCGCGGCAGCTGTGACGACATAACCTAAAACCAGCCTTGCAGCAACGGTGGCCGTCTGTGGGCGTGGCCAGGCCAGAATGCATTTTCAATTTCAAATTGGCTTTCATTCGTCGCGATGTGTTAAATGAAAATGCATTATGTTTTTTTTTCATTTTCATTCTGCAGCAAACATTGCACATATGTCTTGGAAAATGCTAACTGAAATACAGAAATACACTGCCTTTTACATATTGCATTATCGTTTTGCATTTTACATTTCAAAATTAATTTTGCTACACACATCCCATGCTGTTATGCTGAAAATGTAATCCTGCGTTTCCTAGACGTGAGCGTAAATGCATTTAGGACAAATAACATTTAAATTATCATTTTGCTACAGTTTCTGCTTGTACTTTATTCACATCAAATTAAGTTTGTGTATAGCATTTTCAATTTAATTTTGCTACTTATAAAGCTTTAAAATGTGGATACAATTTACATATTAAAACAGTGTTTGAAATGAGAAATGCAAACAATGTAATTTAATTTACATTTTCATTCTGCACCAAACATTGCACATATGTCTTGGAAAATGCAAATTCAAATACAGAAATACATTGCCATTTAACATATTGCATTGCCATTTTGCATATTACATTTTGAATTGAATTATGCTACTCATATGCTTCCATACAAATCAAGCGCGGCGCCGCGCGAAACTGTTCACCCGAAATCATGTCGCGCGCGTCCAAAGTTTTTTTTTTTTTTTTTTTTTTTTTTTTTTTTTTTTTATTGAAAATACAAAATCCAAATACAACAAAATGGGATTCAACTTTACAACTTGTGTGTCATATATGGAAGGCTAAACACAAAATAATATACAAAGATACAAATGTAATATACAAAAAACATTCAAGTTAAATAAATCCAAGAGTGAAAGGAAAACGCAAAATTTAAATAAATAAATAAATAAAAATTAAGTACAACATATATATCAACTATGGCAAGTTATATACTACAAATAAATTGAACATTTTTAAGGCAATTTTTGTTTTCATTTTAACCAGGGCATCTGAAAATATTTTAAGTTCTTTTTTAAATACAATAAGTAATGGAGGTGTTTTGAAATATCTACATTTATGAATAAAATATTTGGCTAACACAATTATCATATTTATCAAATCGTGCAAAGTAGAGTAATCTTTAGTAATTCCATATAGAACATCTTGTAATGTAAAAGTCAAACCTTCAGCATCCACGTTTTTTATTATCAACCAGTCTTGTACTTTTTTCCAAAATGATTGAACAGCGCTGCAAGAGAAAAATATGTGTTCTGTGTCTTCACTAAAGTGTTTACATAAATGGCATGGTGAGTTTTCTAAGTTAAATTTTAGGTGTAAGAATCTATTAGAAGGGTATATATCATTTAATATTTTAAATTGTACTTCTTTTGCCTTGGGGAGAATTGGAAATTTAAGATATGTTGTTCTAAAATATTTAACAGTATTTTTATCCACTGAATGAAATAACCTATTTCTTAATACTTGATAAGGGAAACAAGATTGGATAATAATTTGTCTTAAATGTTTATTAGTGCAAAGTTTATTATCAAATTCAATCTCACCAGTATATAATAAGGGAAGGACTGGAGTAATCTTCGAATAGGATAGGTAACTTTTCATTAACATTTTTATACCTGAGGGTATAGCATTAATAACAGTGAAAAATTGCTTTGGATGACAAGCAAATCCGTGTCTTAGAGTGAAAGTATTGTAATCTAGAATATTGCCCCTTCCATCCATTAAATCTGTTACTGACCAAATGTTTTTATTTAACCATTCTTCATAAAAAATGGATTTGTTCCTGTGTAGAATATACTTGTTATTCCAAATAGGGGTATTGTGAGGTGTAAAATTGTGTGTGTGCGCTAGTTTCCAAGACAGCAAGACTTGTTGGTGGAATGCTGAAAGCTTCACTGGGAGTTTAGGCAGGTCAAAGTCACATCTGAGAAGAAATCGGATGCCACCTAGTTTGTTAAACAAGGCACAAGGAACAGTGTACCAGAAACTTTCAGTATTACTCAAAAACCTTTGAAGCCATTTCAGTTTTAACATAGTATTCATACTTTCAAACTCAATAATATTAAGACCACCTTCTTCATACGATTTGATAATATCAGATTTTTTAATATAATGAGTTTTGTGTCTCCAAATAAAGTCATACATTTTTTGGTTACTTGTTTTTATGAATGCTGAAGAGGGAGCTAAAGCCTGAGCAGGATAAATTAGTTTTGATAGATATTCAACCTTGGATAGAAGAATTCGTCCAAAAATTGAAATATCTCTCTGCAGCCAGCAATTCAGGATACCATTAGCTTTATGTACTTTATTTTCAAAGTTTTCTTTGATGTTAATGTTTGAATCTTTTGAGATCACAATGCCTAAATATTTCACAGTTTCTTTTACTGGGATGTTAAACAGGGATAGATCTGGACTAGGGTGAAGAGCTAAAAGTTCACATTTGTTTAAATTTAATTGGAGGCCAGATGCTTTACAAAAAGAACTAATTAAAGAGATAGCTGGAGAAATTTGGTCTTTATTTTTTAAAAATAATGTGGTGTCATCTGCTAGCTGACTAATTCCTATTGTTTTTCCGAAAATATTTAATTTCTCCACTGAATTATCAAATTTAATTTTTGTGGCTAACATGTCTACCGCTAAAATAAATAAAAACGGTGACAAAGGGCACCCCTGCCTTATTCCACGGCCAATCGGAAATCTATGTGTAGTGCCAGAAGGGAGAGATACTGAACTATTCATATTTCCATAAATCATTTTGATAATATTAACATATTTATCACCAAAGCCAAATAATTCTAAGGACTTGAAAATAAAAGTGTGCTCAATCATGTCAAAGGCTTTCTTAAAATCTAAAAAAAGGATAAAACCATCATCCTCTATTAAGTCACAGTACTCTACCAAGTCCATCACCAACCTTATATTATTATGAATCGACCTACCTTTCAGAAAGCCAGATTGGGATTCGTTAATTAAGTTATGAATACCTTTTTTTAATCTATTAACATATGCGTGTGTGAAAATTTTATAATCACTGTTGAGTAAAGTGATTGGGCGAAAGTTATCAATCAATTTTAAGTCTTTATCAGGTTTTGGAATTAGTGTGATTAAACCTTGGTTCATACTTGGACCTAAAGATCCATCTTCAATAGATTCACGGAAAGCATCAAATAGTAATGATCTAATATCATTCCAGAAAAATTTATAAAAATTAGCGGTGAGACCATCAGGACCAGGCGATTTATTCAATTTAAGCTTTTGAACAGCAGAGTCAAGTTCTTCAATTTGTAAATCGGCCTCACAGCCTTCTCGCCACTCATTGTTGATACGGGGAATATTAGGTAATATTTTATCAAAAAATTCATTTAAATCAGAATGAGAGAGGTTGGAAGAATACAAGTCACTGTAGAATTTAAAAACGTTCTCCCTGATTATAGTGGGGTCTGAGCATTCTGTGCCATTTATTAATAAAGAAAGTATTGAGTTATTCTGTTGTCGTCTCTTTTCTAATCTACAGAAATAAGAAGTACTTTTCTCACCTTCTTCTATCCATTTAGCCTTAGAACGTATATAGGCACCCTTAGCTTTTTTAATGTAGAGGTTGTCAAGTTCTAATTGTAAAGAGATTATTTTAGTCTTTTCTAACTCAGTTAATGTACTATCATTACAACATTTATTAATTTCGTAAATAATATTAAGTTCCTGTTGTTTCCTGACTTTGGCAAGTATTTTACTGTAATTAATAGAGAATTCACGAATTTTATATTTAAGAAATTCCCATCTGGCTTTATTAGAACTAAAATTGTTACTGTTTTTAATATCTAGAATTAGCTCCCTTATTTTTAGACAAAATTTTTCATTATTAATTAAGTCAGAGTTAAATTTCCAATAACCCTTAGTTTTTGATGAGGTATGATCTGTTTGTATTATTAAGGATATGGAACAGTGGTCTGTTAAAGGTGCTGCAGACATTGTACAGTCTTTAGCAAATAAAAGTAAGTTATCTGATAATAACCAATAATCGATTCTTGATTTGCTGGCTGCATTGGGTCTAAACCATGAGAATTGCCTAAGGCTAGGATGAAGATATCTCCAGACATCAATTATTTTAAGGTTAGAACAGAATTTGGAAACCAAGGGATTTAGCAGAGAAGATGTGCTTTTAGGAGGATATCTATCATAAGTTTCATCCGGTACCACATTAAAATCTCCACCCACAACAATATTTTCTGTAGGGTATGATCTCTTTAAATCGGAAATTACAGAGGATATTTCCTGCAATAAATTTTGATTCAATTTAGAATTATTGTAACCATATACGTTTACCAGAATGAAAAAAAAGTGCTCAATATCTAACACCACTGCTAGCCAATGTCCATTAGGGTCATATTTAGCAGAAATTATTTTCCCTGGACAGTTATTAAATAAAATTGCAGTACCAGCCGAGTGGGAGGAACCATGGCTAAGTAAAACTTTATCTCCCCATTGACTAGACCAAAACGAAGAGTCTGAAACAGTTGAGTGTGTCTCTTGTAAAAAAATGCATTGAGAACCATTACTTTTACAAAATAAGAACATTGCTTTACGTTTGACTTTATCTTGGATGCCCCTGACGTTAAGTGACATGAGAGAAATTTTGAACTTAACTGGAAACATAACAAAAATAGCAAAAGATGAAATAAAATAACAGAAATTTGTTCACAAAAGAGGAAATCTCAGAACGGGTGGTATAAACCCCAAACAGTTATAACCACAACAGAGCATACCTCCCAGCCTAGCGTTTCTTAACAGTCATATTTCAAACTGTCCTACCATAAAAGGACAACTACACAGTCATGCGGCGTCAATGCGCTTCCCTTCAATATACCCGAACGGTCCACGGTAGTAGGCTATCTTTCCTGCTTTTCGCGCCTGATCGATCAAAGGCCACAGCGCAGCGCGGGCCAGCCGGTCCTCCCTCGTCATATCCTCCGTGAAACGAACTCCGTGGTCGCGGCACACAGATGAATTTTTAGTAGACCTCCAAATTTCGTCCCTGTATTTACGCATTGTGAACTGCACAATCACTTGCCTGGGTTTACCTAACTCCTTCTTGCCAACTCGGTGCACTGTGTCAACAATGTCTTCTAATTTATGAATCAAATGCGGAGCAATTTCAGCGATCATGGCAATCGTTTCTTTACGAGCATCCTCCTCGGGCTTCTCTTTCATCCCGTTGATCCGGAGATTCCATCTCCTTTTGTATCGCTCTAGCTCTGACGTTCTGCTCGCCAGGTCTTTGTGTGATGTTGTTAGATATAGGAGTGATTTGCTCGCTTCTGCACATTTTTCTTTGCAATCTTTAATTTCAGCGGCATTGAATTCAACCGCCTTAGAAATCTCTGCCACCATGATACTGTTCTTTCGCATCTGATTTGCCATGTCTTCTAACTGTTCATTTTGTACGTCAAAACGAGCTGTCAGTGATGTTATGGCTTGCAAGAGAGTTGCGTTAGTGATGTCATCATCATGAGGTTTTAGCTTTTTTTTATCGTTGTCTTTGGTCGGGGTGAAATGGGATGCATCACGCCGTTTGTCTGTTTTAGCCGTCTGTACCTCCATTTCTGGATCTGAGGCCGCGTCCTTCACTGAAGTGATGTATATCTTTGGGTGGGTAGTCTGCTGTGAAGATTTCGGCATTTTGACGATGTTAAACACCCCTGTGGTGTTTAAATGTTGTTTTAGGTAGGTGAAGATGAAAATTTGTTGAATTCTAAAGATAAACTAGAAGTTTCGCTAGGCTGCTCGGTGAAAACGCATGCGTTCAGCCCGCCATCTTGTCCCCCACCACTTCGCGCGCGTCCAAAGTGAACCTCCGCAAACACGGCGATGACGTCACATTCGCCGCGCGCACTGAGCTATTGCATGCTGGTCTTTTCTTATTTGTAGTTTTAATACTGCAAATTAAAATAGGAATAGTGAAATAAAGAACTACACCACCACGAAACCAAGCAACAACAAAAAAATTAAATGAGCATTAGGAGTAGCGTTACATGTACATCGGAAAAATAAGACCTGTGCAAACATATTTCAGACCTGGAACAGCGAATTTGAGACTTTTTAAGGCCTAAAATTTAGATGTTTATATTTTAGACATTTTAAGACCCCACGGAAACCCTGTGTAAGCCGGATGGTACAGCAGAGGGCAGGTTTCATCCACCTTTTTTTGCGCTTTTTGGATATGCACATAAAAACGGTTGATGGAAACGCTATAATGCGCATATATTTTGAAAATGTGTGTGAATGGACAAACCAGCAGGCTAAGCACATTGTAAAACATTTAAAGTGTTGTTTTGGTCATTTTAAACCGCCTCAACCATTTCAGTATTATATTATATTAATAATGACCTCCAGAACTGTCAAGAGTGCCTGCACTCCGTGTCTCGCGCCTTCCAGCGCGCGTTCACTGCGTGCAGGATTGCCTTCTGATGCGCATGTCACTTATTAAATGAAGATAATTTATTCATGCAGCTGCTCCTACTGATGCTAATTCTGTTTTTACTTTTGATATTTGTCGCCAGTTAATCAGGTGGCAATTTTGTTTGACTTGTTGGACAGAAACGCTGCTTTATTTGCAGTCTTTTATGCGATATTCCAGTTTTGGGCATACATTTAATTAGCATTTTAGATGATACCATAGCTAATCACATCAGCACAGCCGTCCCCTTTTTTCCCTATGTACCTGTAGGTGAACAGCTCCTCCAGGTGTGGCAATGGGCATTCATCCTCTGCTATTTCTTCCTCATTTCTTCTGTCTTAAATCTCCATATGTAATTGATAACTTTGTGACTGTATGATGACGGTCACGTAAATCTGCAGTAGCCTGAACTTGTTTTTCGGTTCAAATAATGTACCAGGCTTTTCATTGGTCCGTTAAGATCAGCTTTTTTTATTGGCTACCGAAATGCTGGTCAGTGCGTGGCTGAAATATTAATTTATTTACAGTACTCTGTAACGAATTGTGATTTTAAAAGTAACGAAGTAGATTACTCAGCTTAATTTTTACTCAAGTACAAGTAAAATTACAGGCTTAAAATTCTACTCATGAAAGTACAATTACCCCAAAAATGTACTTAATTACAGTAACGTGAGTAGTTGTAATTCGTTACTCCCACCACTGGTAAAGTCATAAGAAACTAACCAGCTTTTTGATCGACTACTACAAGCTGGGAAAATGTCAGATAAATATGCCAATTGTCCCTTAAGGAGAGCTAAACTCCCCGCGAGCTTAGCTCTCCCGGCTAAATGCATATCCCAGGCTAAACGGAGCAGTGCTCGTAATATCCAGCGAAAAAAAAACGAAAAAGACAGCTGTGAAACATAACCAGCTTTGTCTTTTTGTAGGAAACACACTTTACATCTTTTTAGGGTAAGAGGTTTCTGAGTTATTGCCATCTATCACTGAATGTGTGTCAGGAATAATGAAAATAAAACCAACTTAACCCCGCTCATTTCTGGCGCCCCTGGATGTACAGCACCCTTAGCATTTGCCTATACTGCATATGCCACGGGCCGGCCCTGCCCCAATATATATATATATATATATATATATATATATATATATATATATATATATATATATATATATATATATTTTTTTTTTTTTTTTTTTTTTTTTTTTTTTTTAATTATTCACACACACACTTATACACATATATACATATATGCATACATATATAATAGTGCCACAAATGTTTATTCCGATTTTGTCAGTTATTGTAGTTTTTTTTCTTTTAAACAAATATAAATGTTTTTCCCATGTAACTGATAATTATAGTCTATGGCTAAATACCCTCTGGCCCAGTAGTTGGTTTACTGTACCCCCCACTCTCACTATTGAGATTGACACAATTGGGCATCTTGCAGTGTTCAGATCAAGGGTGCCCAAACTTGGTCCTGGAGGGCCAGTGTCAAGTAAAGTTTAGCTTTACCCCAATAGACACACCTAAATAGGCTAACGAGGTATACTAGAAACTTCCTGGCAGATGTGTTGAAGTTAGAGTTAAACTCTGCAGGACACCAGCCCTCCAGGACAGACTTTACACAGGTTTAGATGATGACTGGTCCGTGTGGCTTAATGTTTTAAGAATCTTACAACGTCACCTGTTATTAAAAAACAATCTTAAATCTAAATATAAGTACATCTTTTCATCTCATTTAGTTGCCCAGAAAACAACTGACCAGGCAAATCTCATGAGTGATACTGCTGTGGCTGGAGCCAATGAGGTGTCAGAGAAGGCAGTGGAGGGGCTGGAGACTATGGTCGCCTCTGCAGGCCTCGTCAAACCGGTAAGCAGTTTTGTTACAATTTTAGCCTATATATATATATATATATATATATATATATATATATATATATATATATATATATATATATATATATATATATATATATATAGTTTGAGATTACAACTGTTGCTGTTGTTTTAGTTGTTTCAATACAAATTGCTTAATGTACTGTTGTTGTTGAGTAATAATCTATTTTTGACATAATGTTGTTCATGCTTTTCTTTCTAATATCAGGATGAACTGGAGATTACAGAGGTGCTTTAATAAATGCATGCATGCATTAAACGCATGCTGAATGATCACTTTTACCCACAAAAACCATTGCCATTAAATACAAAAATCCATTTATTTGAATGCAACAAAATTATAAAAGATCTATTGTCATATTTATATAAAGCCTATACTACTGCCCTCATAATGCCATTCATAAATAACCCATAACTTTCCAAAATATTGCTGTGCATTTTTAATATGCTCCATGTTTCCTTTCAATGGTATTTAAATCGTTTTATTTGTTTTCAATGACAGCAAGCTTATGAAGAAACAAACCGAGAGATAGGCTAATTCGTGAACAGTCACCTTCCAAAAAGCAAAAATAACGATAGATGCATATCTCATTACTTGAAAAGAGTCTTTTTTATCGAAATACATAAAAAAATACCTCAAGAGCTGGAAATTAAATAAAGATCTAGTCATGGCTGAAGTGTGTTGTTGCCTTTCTGCCTGCAGGGGGTGGTGAAGCACGAGGAGCAGCCAGCAGACGCCGGGCAGTAGGTGAGAGAGCTAGAATTAGAGAGTGTAATCTGTTAATTCAAATTTGTGAAACTTGTTTAAAGCAAAATTGAGATAAAAAAACAACAACATTCAAATGATATACTTTGGAGATACGTTACATATAAAATTATACATCTTTATACTACCTTTTAGAGCTATTCAGCTTAGGATCCTACACAGAATACACATTACACTTTATTTAAGACATAAATATAATGCAGCTCACTCACATCTGTAGATTCACTGTAGGTGATTATATTCATTGTGTATGGAAGTGTCGTGATCCAGACTGGTCCACAATTGTAGCTCATTTGATCAATATCTTAGGTCTGGTTTTGAATATGCACCCTGTCTCTTCCATGTTCCATTTTTTTCTTGCAAGTTTATTAACAAGCATAAACTACGTTCTTTTGCCTGTTATCTTTTACTGCCTAGAAAACACTTAATAATGTCATGGATCGGCAATAAACATCCTTCCATAAATGGATGGCATTCGATTATTAGAGAGACTATTGCTCTGAATCTTCTAACATGTCTCATTCACAATTGATACTTTTATTAGCATTTGGACACCATGTCTGGCTAGTATAAACGCCTCCGTGTGTGATATCTTGAGATTTGGAATGACAATGTTTTCAGGCATATTTATTTGTCTTCTATTCCCCTATTTTCTGTTGTTGCTGCTGCATTGTTTTACATGTGGTGCAATACTCTATGGGCATTATGTATTGGCGACATGTGTATATTTTTGCTGCTACTTCAAACTACTTAATTAAGATGAGCTGAATCAACACAATTCAAAAGGATATTTTTTGGGGGACAGCTTAATTGTTTTATGCTCAGTGCCCTTAAATTGGCAAAAAAATCTAATAAAATAAAAAAATCAAGTTAATTTAATCAATTTGTGTTTGGATTTGTATGGAAACCAGCATTAGTTTACTTTTCTGGTGTCAGGTCTTTCATGGTAACAGTTTTGTTTTGTTTTTGTAAAAACAATAGCACAAAAAAAAAAGTTCTACCTTAAAAAGGTTTTCTTTTTGTTATTGTCATTATTATTTTTTAGTACATTGTCTGATTTATCACACTGAAAAAAAATATTGTTTTAAAAGAATTGTGTCTTGTTTTACTTTAAAATATCAAAAAATAGTTGACATGGTGGCTCAGTGGTTAGCACTGTCGCCTTGCAGTAAGAAGGTCGCTGGTTTGAGTCCCAGCAGGACCGGGTGGCATTTCTGTGTGAAGTTTGCATGTCCAAATTGGCCATTGTTTGTGTGTGTGAATGAGACAGTGTATGAGTGGAGAAGCATTGGTCGCATTAAAATATTTAGTAAATATATATATATATATATATAGATAAAAAAAAGTATGAATTTATAAATGATTTTCAAATATTTTAACCCTTAATTTCTATCTTTTTAAAATTCAAGACTTAACATATTTAGCAGATTAAGTTCTCAAATAAAGTAAAAAAAAAAAAAAAAAAAAAAAAATATATATATATATATATATATATATATATATATATATATATATATATATATATATATATATATATAATAAAAAATATTTACTTTTTTAAGGCTTATACATTTCAATAACTGTAGTTAGTCAAGTCCTCTGAAATGTTGTTAATTGTTTACACAAATGTAGGTCAAGATCTGATGATTTTCCTTAGTCATTTGACAGTCAGCAACTTGTCACATTCAGCAGTTCTGAATTTACAGCCCCATCAGACTTGTTTAGCAATTACAACAGAGGCAGTGCTTCAACTTGGAAATGCAGTAAAGGCCAATCGTCACCTTAGAATTATAAGGTTCTTTCTGACATTTTTGTCAAAATTGAGTTATTGACATATTCTTATTAAATGACAACTTATTTACATTATGTGATGTTTTTTTTATGGGTTGCATACATTAAGACTTTTTATTTAAAAAACAAATGTCACACACATTTGCAGAAAGCAAACCCTTAATATTCCAAGGTGATGACACAATAGGCTTTGAATAAATCCTATATCAGTATTTCATGTACCTACACAATTTGTTTCCAATTCTCATAGTCGTTTCAGCTTAACCCTATGTTTCTCTTTCAGGCCGCCGTTGAACCGAATGTCCCATGATGCTCTGCTTCTTGCCTGAGAGAATAGTTTATTAGCTGCTGAATATCATCATGTTAAACCTCTGAAGAACAACAAATAATCTTCAACTTCAGAAAACAAACACACTCGTCTCTTGCTTTCTCCTCACAATCAGCCTTTACTTACCTCACGCTCCACATATAGACATACTGAAATAGTATTGTTGTGTAACACTATCTAGCTATGCAATATTAATAAGATATGTATAATGTGCGGTTCGTGTCATTCTCACATTTGTGCAGATTTCGTATGCATGTGCTTGTGATTTGGAGATTTACATGAAGACAAAGTCGCCTTTCTTACCTGCCCTGAAACTGGAGGCTTTCTTACCTGACCAGTTTCCTCCACCCAGTGCAATGAGGTTAGAAAGATGATGATGATGGTGATGAGTTGGATACTTACTGTGAGCAAAGATACTATATAAAATATATAAAAAATTCCATTTAACAATTATATAAGTACTGTCAATGTAGTAACTGTAGTAGACAGTTTGAAACAAGGAGTATGGAAAAAAAGATGTAATGATAGATGGTCCAAAAAAGATGAGCAACTGATGTCTGTAAAGTGTGGTTATAAAATGATGCTCTTTTATGTTGTTAACATATAATATAAACAAAAATTGAAATATTATGTCAGAGCAGTTATTAGGTTGCATCATCAGCCTATAAGTCTGTTGTTTCACTTTAACTCGTCACGTTCATTTACTTGACTTATTGTTCCTTGGCTGAAAGCAGCCAATCTTTTGAATATTCCATCTGTAAAAAATTCAGTTTTGTGAAAAAAATCTATTCTCATTTTTAACACCTCGTGTGATTTGTACATATTGACACGTTAATCAGTTAGTATATTATTAAATGTTTTACATTTTAAAAATATTATACTATACACTTGTTGACGTGGGTGAAACCTGGTAGTTAGATTAGGGCAATGTATACAGCAACAGTGGAACTTCACCGTGATTTTTAGGTAATATTTTATCCAATTCTTCTTGATCTAAATGTGCCTGACAATATATAAACTATATACACAGTGACATTTCAGTGCGTCTTCTCTACTGAAATTATTATTTTTAGTTCAGTTGAATTAACTCATAACATATTTTTCACTGTAAAGAATAAATTCCCATTGACAGCTCAGCAAAATCTTAACTCGGTCAGCTTTTCTTGTTGAAAAAGTTGTTGAAATATGTGCTGACATTTTAGTACTCTGAAACAATGCAAAAAAAAAAAATGCTTTACTTACTTAGATTTTTTGTCTTGTTTCTAGTCCAATATCTAAAATCTTAAATCAAGCTAAATAATCTGCCAATGGGGTAAGCAAAATAATCTTGTTTTTCGATTTGTGATAAGATTTTGCTTACCCCATTGGCAGATTATTTAGCTTGATTTAAGGAAAAACTCACTTCATTTTGGCATATTATTTCTTAAAACAAGACAATATGTTTTGCTCGTCTAGCAAATGCTTCTTGTTTTAAGACCTTTTAGATATTTGGACTAGAATCAAGACAAAAAATCTTAGTAAGAAAAGCATTTTTTGCAGTGTTGTTTAAGAAATAATATAGGCCTACATAGTAATCGCACAGTATAGTGATCACAATTAGGAAACAACCCACATTGTATTAGAGTTTAAGGTCACCGCTCAGTTCTTTTTAAAATGATTCTGACAAGTGTAAAAGAGTGTTTTTAAAGCAAATCTCATGAACTACATGAAAAGAATCCAAATATTTGACATAAAAAAATACTGCATCTGTTCGGATAACGCTGAAAGTCTCAGAGGTCAGTTAGTTCAACATTGCTGCTGGAATTGCTCAGGTTAGGAATTGAACAGGTTAAGGATCTGTATCTCAGCATACAGCATCTTGACAACGGGGTATATGCTGAGCTAGTGTGTTTCCCAAACTGATAAAATTCCGGTGACCTGTTATTGTGAGTTTTTTCCATTTTATATGTTTCCTTTTACAGCATTAATGTTGTAATGTAATTCAAATACAATCAGTTAAACTGACTTTGGCATTCCATTAGTTTCTCAAGCACGCAGCCATCAGAATCCGCAGGCTAGCGCAGAAACTCCATTGAATATACAGGGGTAAAACAAATGCTCATATTATAAAGACATGGCGAGGGTAAATGTAATTTAATGCAGTGCTTCTTGTACAATCTGAGACCCACTTCATATCGGATATCACTCAGCCAGTGGAGATCGATGATTTTTAAAGAAAACAGACCTTAAATTCGCTAATTTTGCATTAGCATACAGTTCACCGGAAAAGATTAACCCAGGTTACTGGCAAATTAAAAGTCATATTAGCATGCTTTGTAATATACCCTATTAAGAGAATTTGGACTGAAGGCTCACGATGACCAAATCTCTCATGAACAAAAAGAATCAATGCTTGATTTATTTAAAAATATAAAAATAATGAAATGGCTGCCTAGAGTCCTGATCTAAACCTGATTGAAAAATCTCTGGAAAATCCTTATTGATGAAGTTATGGCTGGGCAAACTGTGGAATATATTCAAGAGGAGTAGTTTCACGATAACGCACAGCATGTTACACCCCCCCCTCCTTTTTTTTTTTTTTACAAATAAGTTTTTTCTGATTCTTTAGCCAAACTCTTAAATTCAGTGAAACTGTAAAAATCAATTAACAAACAAAACAAAACAAAAAAAGTATCAGGGCACAGACACACACACCCGTGTCATATCGTAACACCCCTCCCACTCCTCCTCCCTGTTTCTGACACACCTGCACATTAATGAAGCAAACAAACACTGTACATATACACACAGATGAATCCCATATGTCTATATAGAACATACAAGCACAGAGCCTCCAGCAGAAGGTCAGCGTTCATGGAGTTTTCATAGTTTGCATGTGCAAGTCATTCAGCTTTTTCCACATTCCAGCTATGGGAGGTGACATAAAAGAATTTCAGCCCATCGTTTTCTTCTTGTTCATATGAACGGCATGTACAGCAAAAAATAAACAATGCAACCAATATCAAAATAATGAAACTAACAAAATAAGAAGAATTTAAAAAAAGGAAAATAGTTCAATTTCCCTGAAATTATTAATATATAATTAGATAATAAACATGAAACAAAAAAATGAGAAAATGTACAGTAAATCAATTCAGTAATTCAAAATCAAATCATAGAAGTAAAAATGTAAGAAAATGAAACTAAAATACATTTAATAAAATATTAATAAAAATAAACATAAATAAAACATTATATGAAATCATTAAATGCCTAATTTAAATTATACCCTTCTACAAATCATGTGTTCTTCTCAAGTCTGGCTGACGCAGAAACAGAAACTAGGTAAACCAGTCAGGCTTGTTCGCTGTTCTCTCTGCTGACATCTTTCAACTCCACCCAAACTCAAATAACCAATGGGCACAAGCATCCCTGACGTACTCTCCAGCCTAATAAAACCGCATGCATCTCCTGCGCCAAAACACTGACACACACCACCACCAACAACAACAACAGAAAACTCCAACAACTGAGGACTTCGCAAACATGTCTTTTTTTTCGGGAATGCTTGGCAATAAAGGAGCCGAATCAATGGTCGACCAAGCTGTGGACAAAGCATGTGAGTTTCTCAAAGCATTTCTACACTATGAAAAATATCTGTTAATTATCCAATCGCTTTCTGTATTTTGTGGTTCACAAGTGTTTTTCATTTATTTAAGGTTGTGAATTGCATTATGAGACCTTGATCTCTGCTCTGTTTTCTTTTAATATTGAAAATTCAACTCTATAGTTTAACAAAGTGACTTTTAGTGACATTTTAGTAGTCTGAAATAATATAATGTATAAGAAATGATATTTAGAGACACAAGTTTGTGAAATAAAGAAAACATGTACTGTTTTTCTGTACAGTAATATAAACAACACCAACCCAGACAATGTATATCTTTAAACAATTAAAAATGTAAACAAAAGGCACTTTTTCCAACTTTAAGGTAAAAAGTTGTTGGAAAAAAGATCAAGGTCCCAAAATGCAAAACAAAAGCATAAATAAATGGGGGAAATGCAAAACATTCATTCATTCATTTTCCTTCAGGTTAACCCTCTATTTATCAGGGGTCTAATTCATGGATATTTGTTACAATGTGTGTTAAAAGTGCTAATACATTTTATGGAGTGAGATGTGTCCTTATTTAGCCAGATAATAATTATGTATGCTGTATAAATAATAAGTTCTAATCTAACTTAAGTTTTTGGGTATTGTATTACTTAAAATAAATAGGTTAGAGGCTCATTTCTTTATGATTTACCTTTATATCTTAAAATATAGTAGCTTAGTTATAATTACTTTAATTCATTAAAATAAGTTATTGCTTTAAGTAAAAAAATAACAATAATACCATACAACCTGTTGTCCCATTTAGTTTCACTAACTCTCAACTGTACATGTAAGAGAACTATGATAGCATGACTCTAAATTATATAAATTTACGTATTTAATTTGTTTACGTAAACTTTATTTCAGTAGAGATTTAATTTAAATGGAACGTTTCACCTCCAATTTAGACTTAAACATGCATTTATTCTACTTATAAATAAACTAAGGGGAAAATCTAATTTTTAATTCAATTATTCACATGGACAACCCAGACATAATTTATAACAACTACAGATATTAACTGTCACTTTGTTAACAAAAGAGTTAAATTTAACATCAAAACATGTTGTCAGAGCAGAGACCATGGTAATGCAAAATAATAATGCAATAATAGCATAATGTAAACCATAATAACAACTGTGAATCAAGAGTCATAATCTGTTAAAATATACACTCATGCAACAACAAAATGTTTGTTTTCTACAAAACATTTAGATTAAATATTTTTGAAAATAGTCAGTCCAAAACTCGCAGAAACAAAGTTAGCAGGGGATTTAAGTGCAAGTAAAGCTTTCCAAAAGCCTATATTTTCAGATATTTAAGAAAAGTATTTCAAGTATTCTTAGGCCCCATCTGATGAGAAAGAAGAGCTGTGTTGTATCAAACTGAATTACAAAATACATAATAACAATATTTTTGCTCCTGTTGAATTCTGCTAGCTACTGTGGTTAAAAAAAAAATGAAGGAAACAATTACTGGAAAGAAGCAGCCAACCGATAAGACCGGAGGCATGGGAGGGCTTTTCCCAAGTAGTGGAGATAATAAGCCAAAGGAAAAATCAGGAGGACTGTTTGGCGGCTTGCTTTCAACAGAAAAACCAGCAGAAAACCCTCCTGCAGCAGCCACAAGTGCAGCAGACAGCACTCCAAGTAAACCAGCAGACCCCGGTGAGTAAAACAGAAATGCATAAATAAAATATACACACGCAGATCGCACCTTAGAGCACATCACATATGACTTTCCCCACCATGCATAAATTGATTAATTAATATGTATTTTTGATTAGAATTCAACGACGCCCTGGATGAACTTGCTAATGATTTCTGATTGAAGTGATGATCCCCGGCTGAAGACAAAAGCGCAGTCTCCATGTGTCATGAACTTAAACAACACAAGATGTTAATTTGTTGCTCATGTAAATATAGTTTTTTAAATATGGATGCCTCTTGAATTTCTGATACAATCTACTATGCCTGATTACATTCATATTAGGTTCTTTGTTCAGATAATTCAAGTTCATTATGCATGTTTTGTTTATAGATATTGTGTGACTAAAGCTGAATAAACAGAATTTATCACTTATTTAAAAAGTCTATTTTTCTCACCAACATGAGCATGGTTTTAGGCTTATTTTGAAAATTGTATTTACAAAACACTTGAACTAATCAAGTTTCTGTAAAAGTTTTTAGCTTGGAGATTTCTTTTAAAACCTATTCAGAAATAGGGAGAAGGATTAAGCCAAGAGTAAGGGCAGGGTTGACCTCGTTGCTATGGATGATGTCAGCATGATCAGTAATTACGTCTCTGTCAGAGATCATTCTGCTATATTTAAATAAAGGTTTTAAAGTGCAGGCCAAGTCACTAATTGCATCCAAAAAAGTATGTTTTACCTTTATTATTTTAGAGATCAGGGTGTCACGATGGCAGAGTGGATTCACAATTGATTCACAGTAATAAAGTTGCTAATTCGAGCCTCGGGTCAGTTGGAATTTCTGTGTGGAGTTTGCATGTTCTCCCCATGTTCACGTGGGTTTCAGTACTTTGGTTTCCCCCACTAGTCCAAAGACATGCAGTACAGGTAAATTGGGAAGGCTAAATTGTCCGTTGGGTGAATGAGTGTGCATGGATGTTTCCCGGTGATGGGTTGCAGCTGGAAGGGCATACACTGCGTAAAAAAACATATGCTGGATAAGTTGGCGGATGATTCTGCTGTGGTGACCCTAGATTAATAAAGGGACTAAGCTGAAAAGAAAATAATGAATGAATGAATTTTAAAGATCACTAAATAAATATTTTCCTCCATATTCAAAATTAGTGTCTTTTCTCAGAAAGACAATGAAGCAAATATATATTTTTTTATGTTAAATAATATTTAGAAAAGATATAGAAATATAAAAGTGTGCAAATTTGTATTTGTAGAGCATTTATCTGTGCAAACCTAATCTTAAGGGGATATTTGAGTTTAAGACATTTTGTGAATACACCCCCAGTTATTTAGCCCATTTTAAAAATGTTTCAAAGTACAAACAATATCATTCAAATAAATAATCTGACACAGCACATTTTCATTGACTATTTATTTATTTTAAACAAAATTTAAAAGGCCGTACAAAGATTTTTTTTAACGCTTCATATTAAATCCTAATATGAAGTAAAAAATAAACATTTTTTTCCAAACACATTCCTTATTGCATATTATTGTGAAATTAAAAAAATAACCAATAAGGTCAAGGCCACAATTAAAAAAAAATTACTTTTGGTTATCACTGAAATCTGTCCCAAGAAGCAGCAAAACTCGAAATGCGTGTGCTATATTTTTTGGTAACAGATATAAAACGCCTGAGATTCATCCTGCAGCCCTTTCCCAATTGACCACATCTGTGGCAAAAAGAGCGAGGAAGAAAGAAACCAACTAGAATATCTTCAAACAACAGTGTGCAAGTATAAGGCTATAAGGCTTTAGTGTGTTTTATACACAGTAACAGCTTCAGAAACACATGAAACATTAAAGAAAACATTACAAAGCAGCATTAAGATAAAGCACAACATCATAGATTTTTTCTGCTTTGTTCAAAGAGTGTGGACTTGGCTTTTACTAACTCTTTTCTAAAAGCCTTGTGTATTTGAAAGGATGAACTAGAAATGATTACATGTAACTACATGCATAAATGTTATGACATTTATATTTGGATGTATAAAATGTAAACGTGAGGAGCTGAGGGCTTAAGTGATATACCTCGGGTCTGCGTGGATGAGGCAGACACTGATATACCGTGTCGAGTGAATAATACAACGGTCTATGTGAAGGTAAGGCCGGCCTCATGGTACACTTTGAAGACTTTCTCAATGGCGTTGACATAAGCTGCTGTCCTCAGATCCAGCCCAAGGTTATACCGGTTGGCTGTGCGCATGATTTGCTTAAAAAAAAGAAAACAGAAAGATGAATTACGTGAACAATCTGAAGGAACGTTATACATAATGATTTTATACATTTCAGACTGGCCTACACACACCACAGGCAAATATTACTTTTTGTGATCCACAAGTCACTTTTACCATGATTTTACTGTAGGAACACTATCGGAAAACACTGGCAGAAATGTGGGACGTTCTTATTAGTTGTGCATTTTATTTGTATTAAATGTCTTTAGGTTTTAGTTGTTTTGTTTTTTATTCATTTAATGTTTTTTATGTTAGGGACTGATAAAATAAATATAAATTACTAAAAATACAAACTACTAAATTACTAAAAATTACTAAAATCACAAACATCCCATGCATATACCTTAATGCATCTAGCTAAAGTTAATTGGCAACATCTGTCCCTAGGAGGGCTTTTAGAAATTATAGTAACAAACACAACCAATTAATGTAATTCAGTGTAATAATAAGATCTTGTTTTTTATTTCATTTGCGTAATATGTTTTAATTATTATTTTATAGGTCATATTTTATTTTAATGTATTCATTAATTCACACTATTAACAGACCACTAACTAATATTTTAAACTCAATTAACTTCAAATTAGCTGCTTATTAATAGTTGGAAAGGTTGGGTTTAAGTATTGGGTAAGATTAGAAATTTTAAAAAGATCATATTATAGGTGCTAATAATTGTTATTATGCAGGCAGGTAATTATCCAGTAGTAAATAGTGTGAATTGTTACACTAAAGTGTTATTTTTATTAATATATCAGAAACCATAATGGAAGTTTTTTTTATTATGGCAGTGAGGTTGTTCTACTGGTAGATAACGATACAAAAGTTTAAAAGATGAAGCTGTTAGGTCTATCATTTTTATGATGGTCCGGTTTTATTAAAAATTGTTCATCTGGATTGAGTATCTAAAGCTTCTGCTCTTCACAACTCGTACTACTACTGCCAAGTGTGCATTTCTAAGAGACAAACATTGTCATTTTATTAATGATACACCCAGTAAAAAATGCTGGGTTCCACACAATTGATTTGTGTTGGAACAACATGAAAGAATTAAGTTAACTTATTATGATTTACAAATTTAAGTGGATTGAACATAAAATAATTAAGTTATACTACTGTAAAAGTCATCCTAATTAGGCTGCCTTCAAAAATAGCTGATTTTGGTCATATTTCCGGGCAGTACTGCAATATACCAATACCCTGTCATGAGGTCAGAGAAAAAATATTCAAATTTAACATCCAGATGTTGACCTTTTACAGGGCACCCATTGAAATACCATTGAAATAGGGCACCCATAGTGTTGCTGTGGGTAATTAGAATACTTTTAAATTTTGCAGTCAATGTTAACAAAGTTACCAGAGTTGAAGGCAAAATTATTAGCACTACCGTAAAAGTGACCATTTATTCTTTTTCAAATTTTCCCATGACAAATTTTTATACATAATAGTTTTAATAACTCATTATTAATAACTACTTTCTTTTGTCTTCACCATGATGACAGTACGAAATATTTTTCTAATTATTTTACAAGCCTAAGGTGCAATTTAACAGCTTAAATAAGCTAATTAGGTTAACTAAGCAAGTTGGTTTAATTAGACAAGTCACTGGACAACAGTGTTTTGTTATGTAGCCAATTGAAAATAATTTATAAAAAAAAAAAATAATAATAATATATATATATATATATATATATATATATATATATATATATATATATATATATATATATATATATATATATATATATATATATATATATATATATATATATGAAACTTTAGCAAGATAGGAAATATTGTGAAAAATGTCCATGCTCCACCACTTGGGAAAAATTTTGAAAAGATTAGACTAATTGGACTAATAATTTTACATGGGAAAGTAACTATAAAATAGCTTCATGCTAATGTTTGAACTGAGCAAATCCTCCAGGAAATGACTTTGATGAACCACAAACATTGGGTGTGGTGGATGATTGAGGATCCATTAAATGGGTTGGATCTCATTTTTTAATTCCGAAACAAACGACTGAAAGTAACAATACCTCATAAATAGCTCATGAACACACACATTCTCTTCTCTGGTTACCATATCTCTGTCATACACAAAAGCGGTTGCTGGGTGTGTGAAGTAAAGTCAGACTATCTGTTTATTTCCATGATCCAAATACAGAAAGGATTGTGCTGGAGGGAAACTAACACAGTTTGGCATTAACCATTTATAGAGAGGAGTGAAATGCTAGCTAAAATCATTAGCAAGGATGTAATGATTAATTAACTATTGATATATGGTCATTAATCATTTGGATGTTTCATAGTGTCTGCATGTCAACATGAGAGGGTCTGCTACAAAGCAAAAGAATTAAAATGTCACTGTGACTGAGTGGCCTACTATAACACGATTATACTGAATTAACTTTTGAAAATCTGATCATTTTATTTATAAATAATAACAACATTCATAATAATAAAAATACTAATGTATAATCATCATTCTTATAATAATAATAATAATAATAATTATTATTATTATTATTATTATTATATAATTAAATAATATTATTAAGAATATTATCAGTATTAGTTCTATGGCTGTTATGGAAAAGAACAGCACAAAAACAAATATAAATAATATTAACAACATCAATAATAATAATAATAATAATAATTATTGATATTATTATTATTATTATTATTATTATTATTTTATCATAAAATTAAATAATATCACTGAGAATGCTGTTATCATTATCAGTCCTATGGCAGTTATGGAAAAGTACTGTATGAAAACAAGTAAAGCACAAAACCTGTAACTATACGATTTACATAAGACACCCACTGAAATGTCATTCAGTGGAACAACCAAAAAGAATCATTTGTTGACTTAATAAGATACTCGATAGGATCTGCTGAGGCATTTAACGTTCATTAAATGTAATTTTACTTTTTTTTTTTTATTTTGCCACTGCCCTTGAAACTAGGTTTAGCCCATTTGTCAGCAATAAATTTGTTAATCATTTAAAATATAGAAACATTTAGTATGTTCACTCTTTCATATAATTTATTGTAAAAAGGGCAGGTCAGAACAAGCATACGTTTCACCTAAGCATTAATATATCAGCTACTTTAAACGAAGATTAAGCTAGATTAAAAAGTTATATGAAACCTTTACACAGACACTTTGCATAAACAAATCCTAAATATATCTTAGACCCATATAAATAAGTCAAAACGTCTATTTTATATAGCCTAATGAAACTGCTTATTATTATACATGTACTTACTCTGGCCGATCGTTCCATAGTGTAAGCCAATCCCGAATGCACAATATCCTTTTCAGAAGCCCCCTATGAGACAAGCCAATCAAGTTTTTATGTCCAGCACACTTATTCCAAATGAAATAAATACAACAATATTGTGTTGACACTCACAGAAATCCTTTCTTGAAAATCAGAAGTGGGAACAATGGGTATGGCTCCACCATGTTTCCCAAATTTCCTCTCCAGACTCTCCTGGACAGACACTGCCAAAAACATACATGATTCCCATTTAAAACTGACAGTGAATTTAAAACATTGTTTATTTCTACTGAAAGAAAACCCTCATTGAGTCCCAAGTATGCAATATTTTTTAAAGTGCAGCAGAACAAGTATATGAATATACTAAAACAAATTTAAATTATTTATGTCAACCTTTTGCTCACATTTTACAATAAGGATTCATTGGTTAATGCATTTACTAACATGAACTCGTATTCTTTGTGCAGCATTTATTAATCATAATTTAACATGTACTAATACATCATTCAAATCCCAAATCTAGCTTGTAAGTTAACATGAACAAATGTAATTTCATTAACTAAAGTTTGAAAAAGATGAATAAATACTGTAATAAATCTATTGTTCATGTTAGTAAATAAGTTAACTAACACATGGTTTCTGAAGGTCTCAACAAGTTCAATTTAAGATTCTATAGAACCTTTTTAAGACCATTATGAATTATAAAATTATAAAAATTATATTAATTTAATACATTTAATAATACAATAATAATATTTTATTTGTAAAAAATGTGTGTCAGGTCAGTATCCTCAGCAGTAAATAAATAGAGAACTTTAAAACATATATTACTGTAAGGAAAGTAATTAAAAGCGCAGAAAAAGCGCTATATAAATGTAAGGAATTATTATTATTATTATTATTAAAACATTTTGGTAAAAATGCTATAATTAAATAAAAAAGCTTTATTGACATTGGTATTGTTGGTTGAGTGTTAATGGTCAGATTGGGTAGCTATACATGAAGAACAGAAAATTAAGACGTGTTAAAGAAAGATGCAAGACCTACAACACATTATTTCAGTAGATTTAAGACTTTTAAATCTTAAATTTAGCTTATGATATTTAAGACATTAAGACTTTTTAAGACCCTGCAGATACCTGCTAACATGTCAGAACTTGGGACAGAAGTTAAAAGTAGAGTTTGTGACAGGATTTGTGTGTACCCTTCTGTGTCTGTCTTGTTTACATGTTCTGTTTATGTGACTAGCCATGGAGTGAGGTTATTTTAGGCCAGTGAGATGAAATTCGAGAGCATTTGTTTGTGTTTGCGTTTAAGTGTGGTCAGACCCTCTCTCAAGGGCCCACCAACATCACTCAACTCACTTAAATAAGTGAGCAAAAGTACCACATGAATTTAAACGCAATCTAGAATAATTAGGACCCGCAAAACAAGCCGATTTCAGAGAAGTAATCAACATGCATCAGCAAGCCTTACAAGCCCTTATGATATTCAAGTAAGGGAGATTTCTATCAGTTAGCACTTACACAAAACAGCATTGCGGTTTACTATATATTACATTTCTGAGAAGCATATTTTTCACTTACTTAGCAGATGGTAGTTTGAATCCCGTTCATATTTGAAGGTCAGTCTGCCATAACTGACATGATTAAGATTCTTCAGCCACTCGAAGTAGGAGACTGTCACACCCCCAGCGTTCAGGTACATGTCCTGTTTATGTCCATATGAATTAGAATGAGCTAAAAGCCTAAGAGCTGTATTAGCATCAAACACTTATTCTTTTAATATTACGGCATTAAAAGTCACCTATACAATGGAGATCAAAATAAGAGAACAATTTATAAACACTTGATTTTTTTTTTGTGTGTGTTTTGCCAAATAACAAACATTAAAAGTTTAAAACACAGTGATTAAAATGAGGGAACAGCAATGATTGTAGAAGTTTACAATTTTACATTTCTGAAGGTTACAGCAGCTAAAAAGGTAAAAATTGTGGAGGCCCTTGCTTTGAATGACTCCAGCACATGTGTGACCATAAAAATTTACAAGTCTTTAGACTCTACCAAATGTGCCATAAAGCTTTTAATATTGGCTATTTAATAGATCTTAACTTTTAGAAAACGTTAAGTTGTTCTCTAATTTTGATATCTACCATGCATACAAGTCCAAAACTCTCGTCATCAATCCCAGTTGTAAGAGCAACAAATAATGACTTGACTTCTAGTTGATCGTTTGAAAAAGTGGCAGAAGGTACATTTTTCAAACGAATCATCTGTTGAACTGCATTCCAATCATCACAAATACTGTAAGAAGACCCATTGGAACCAGCAAGGACCCATGATTCTTACAGAAATGACAGTCAAGATTTGTGAAGGAATTAGGGTTACATTCAGTATGGGGGTGTGCGAGAGATCTCCATAGTAGACGGCAACATCAACAGCCTGGGGTATCAAGACATTTGTTCAGCCTATTACATTACAAACCACAGGAGACAGCAAATTCTTCAGCAGAATAGTGCTCCTTCTTGTACTTCAGCCTCCACATCCAAGTTCTTGAAAAAAGGTGCTCCAGGGTTGGCCAGCCTAATCACCAGACATGAACATTGAGCATGTTTGGGTTAAGATGAAGGCATTGAAGAAGAATCCAAAGAATCTTGATGAGCTCTGGGAGTCCTGCAGGAACACTTTCTTTGCCATTCTAGTTGACTTTATTAATAAGTTATTTGAGTCATGGCAGAGATGTATGGATGCAGTCATCCAAGCTCATAAGAGTCATACACAATATTCATTCTTTTCCACTGCACCATGACTTTATATTGACTGTACATAGTTAGACTTTTCTCTAAGCAAAGTCAGACTTTACTATCCTAATTAAATAATTAAAAATCAAGGCATGATCATATTTTATTTTGGTAAAATGAGCGTAATCTAGAGGCCTTTGTCTTTCATATAAGCCACTTCTGATACCAAATGATCAACTAGAAGTTATTATCTGTTGTTTCTAAAACTTGGATGGGCGAAGATACTTTTGTCAGGTAGTGTGTATTCTCATAGATAGAAGTTAATTCAGATTTAAACATAAAAGAACTTTTGTGACAGGAAGCCGTACCGGGATCACCATGATATTCCTCTCTAGGAATATCTTGTCTGCTTCAGGAGTAGTTGGGCCGTTTGCTCCTTCAGCGATGATCTATGAAAACAAGTTTTTTATTTTCATATTCTCTTTAACATTTGTTAAAAAGCACTTTGGTCTGGATCTTTTGATGTCTGACCTTGGCCTTGATATTGTTGGCGTTTTTCTTTGTGAGCTGTTTTTCACTTGCAGCAGGGATCAGGATATCACACTCAGCTTCCAAAATGTTGCCTTCATACGCGGTGGCCCCTGGGTAGCCAACAATAGTGCCATTTGCCTGGTAAACAAGAATATGTGATATTTAATGAATATATTCACATTTTATGGTTGGAGTTATTGCATGTATTGCAACTAAGTGGCCCCAAGGTGGCTCTCTTACCCCGCACTGAAGGTTTAGTGAAGGAAAAAAAAAAAAGAAAAGTTCAGTGTCTGACTCACCAGCTTATAGTCTTCCAGCTCTTTTGGATCGATGCCATTGGGATTCCAGATGCTTCCATCTAGTTCTCCAATACCCACACACTTCGCTCCGTAGCGGTGTAGGTAACGCATGGAGTGCAGACCCACATTACCAAAGCCCTACCACACAAATTAAGACGGGATTAAATAAATATTACAGTATTTTAACCTGCTATTTTAACATATTTTGTAACTTAAATATGATGTATTATTATTATTATTATTATTACATCTTGTGTGTTACAGTGAAAATATCAAAACATTCTTAAACCATCATGCATAAACTTTAAAGATAAAAACGCCTGCCAAAAATATTTATTTTCAATTTATTCAAGCTTTCTTGTAAGTTTCTTGTAAACATTTAAAATTTTATATCACTCATATATTGCTATCTTGTGTGTGACTGAAAATATCTAAACCTCATTAAAACATGAAACATTCACTTTAGAATTTAAAAATATGAAAAGTTAGTTTCAATTACATTAGTGCAATGTTGACAAGTAGTTTGATCAGTCTCTCTATATTTATATTACACATTCTTACACTACTGACAAATAGTTTAATGATTTTCTTTATAGTTATAGGTGCAAAACATTAGGATTGTTAAACTTAATGCAAGATTTTCCATGGTTGTTACTCAATGAAAAAAACCCTACACATTCCCCTTAATATTACTTTAAAATTATATTTATATTTGCAATCTGTTTTTGTTTCTCTGATAGTTTAACAGTGTCACAAAATGTTCTATCAATCAGTTTTTATCCAGTGTAGCATTCGTATGCCCTGCATCCTTTAAAATGTTCTTTATGAATATTGATTGGGCATCTAAAAGCACACACTGAATATTTCAAGCCCTTAGACAAGCAAAGTCAGAATGACCTATGTTAGTGAACACTGCTGGCACAGAGTCCTGAGATAATGAAAAAAGCTGGATGTATTTTACATAAGCATGCTAAATCATATGTAAAAAAAACAGCTTTGTGTTTCCAAAAGAACAATTCATTAGCTGGCTACATAAGCTATACATTTAAAGGGGACCTATTATGCCCCCCTAAAAAGATGTAAAATAAGATTCTGATGTCCACAGAGTGTGTACAGTATATGAAGTTTAAGCTAAAAAACCACACACTTTATTTTTATAACTCTTTGAAACTACCCCTTTTAGGCTTTGATCAAAAGTGTGCCGTTTTGGTGACTGTCGCTTTAAATTTAAACAGGATTGTGCTCCCAGCCCTCTTTTTAAAAGAGGGTGGAGCTATAAAATCCTGTGCATCAGCAGAGCAGCAGATTCAAAAGTGTAAATGCAGACAACTGCTCACAGTGTTTCTGCAGTCTGTTTTTATGAAGTGTGATTTTAAAAAATAGAATTAACTATTTTTTACCATTAGAGGATAGCTATATTCACACACTGCTGACACACAATTTTGTTTAAACGCCTTATGAAAATGTTTTTTTGCATAATAGATCCCCTTTAAATCTAAAAATAAGAAGGTGGAATCTGGTGTTTATGCATGACATGCACAAACCTGAATGACAAACGTCTTGTCTCCAAACCCAGGGGTCAGACCCAGCTGGCTCATGTAAGCAGCCTCATTCACAAAGTTTTCAATGCCATGGAAGACACCTCGACCTGTGGCAGATATGCGGCCGTGAATGCCACCCTGGCTGATGGGCTTACCGGTCACACAGGCATGAGCGTTGATATCCTGATATAGAGGAACCATATTTAAGAATCATAATTACAAAACATGCCTTGAAACAAACTATTTAAATTATGACATCTTAATCTCCGTTAAAAAATCCTCTAGATCATCTAAAAATGTCAAATATGAACAAGCAAATGTATTAGAAATGCTAAAGAAAGACATTGAGTGTTACATTTACATTACACTTAATCATTAGGCAGACACAAGTCTCAAATGTCAAAAGTAGACTTAAATCAAAGTAAAATAAACAAGAACAACCAGACCAATAGTATGACAATACACAACACACAAATCAACAATGATAAATAGGTTTTATCAGCCAAAAACTGTGGATATCAACAAGGTCCTAATGAAATTTCTGTTTTATTTTAAATACAAACATAATCCTGTTTAATTAAAGTGTTTACAGCAACAAGAACATTGAAATATATGTGTGAATTGGCATTTCATGAGTATTATGTTTTAATTGTTCATTGAAGTTCATAAGTTCATAAGTTTATAAGTTCATTGAACTTCTAAGCTTGCAACTTTGTCATGCGGTAATTCTATTTTCTGCCTACATCCCCATGGTGGCCGATTACAGCCATCCAAATAATGAAAAGTATTACCAAAAGCGAGCATTTGATCACAACAGCAATTAAAAAAAGAGAACAATATGAAACAACAGATTTAATTTCATCCATATGATCTCTAGGTTGATATTTCACAGCCGCTAAAGCTTTTAAAACTGTATTTTATACAATTTTATTAAGAGTCATAGTTGCTGTAAAAAAAAAGTCCTGTTGATGTTACAGTTTCTCTTAAGTCTTTTCATTTGTCTAGCTAGAGGGCAGCACACAAATAATACCGAATGTCACGGCTACCTAGACAAAGCAAATGACTGCCATGGGAGGACAGACCGTGTTGAAAGAGTCTGTCAGTAGAGGGTGGGAAAACAGAGCCACTTTGTTTTCCTGCTCTCATAAACACCACACTCTTTGTCAGTGACAGTAAAGGCTCTGGGCACCGAGTCACCAACAAAATAATCTGAAAGATATTCTGTGTGATTAAAAAAAAAAAAAAAAAAAAAAAAAAAAAAAAAAAAAAAAATATATATATATATATATATATATATATATATATATATATATATATATACACACACACACACACACACACACACACACACACACACACACACACACACACACACACACACACACACACACACACACACACACACACACACACACACACATGCATGTTTGTTTTTGTGAAAAGTGGGGACATTACATAGGTTTCCATTCATTTTATACTGTCCAAACTGTATATTGTATTGCCCTCACCCCACCCCACCCCTAAACCCAACCATCACAGGAGACTGTGTGCAGCTTTACTCTCTGATTAAACTCATTCAGTGTGATTTATAAGCATTTTGAGAAATGAGGACGTCACCAATGTCCTCATATTTCACCTCCTTTTTGTAATACCTGTGTCATACCCATGTCATTATACAGATTTGTGTCCTGATATGTCACAAAAACACGTACACACACACACACACACAGTATTTTTTTTCTCTTTTTTTTTCAATTATTTGCAGGGAATCGCATGGGTAAAGTACTTCTATATAAGCTGTGCCTTTACTGAATGAGCACTTTGTTACATGTGACTGACCGCACTATTTCGTCACCTTAGAATTATAAGGTTATATCTGCATTCTGAATGATTTTGAGATATTGAGCTTTAAAGTTTTTGCAATCCATATAGCAAACAGTATGTGTGTAACAGTTCTCTTTCCTACATTAACATGACAGAGACTCTAAGGGTTCTCTAAATGTAAATTATCAAAAAATTAAAAAATAAATAAAACACGGTAATAGAACCTTTTAATGCTGAAAAGTCATTTCTCGCTTGGAATTATAAGGTTCTATCTGGCAGATCATTCATTTAAGCATTACTTTTCCACAAATACTATAAAAAATATATATAAATTGGTTTTGTAACAATATGTTGATGCTTGAGAAAATAATTTTTTTGCTTTCTATAACATTTATTTCATGTTTTAGGATGAATATTTTTTCTTGTTCAAATGAAGCATGCAAGGCTGAGCTTAATACTTTTTTCCAGTACAGCTGTTAATTTTATCTAATTAATAGGTTAATATTTATATAATTTTATGCTTTATATGAATTACTGAATTATATTTATTGAATTATTTGCCCCATGAATAAATTAAGTATTTGCTCTTTAAGGCTTAATATTAAATTTAAAGACTTTAAAAAAAACTGACGATCGTTAGTTAAACATTAAACGAGCAAATAAGTTTAATAAACCCTGAAAAGTGTTTCACTGACTAAATGTAAACAAATAAATATATTTCACATTTAATATATACATTTTTTATTATTAATTTCTTTTTCAACAATGTAAAATTGAACTTTTCATCTCAATGTCAGTGACGTATACGATCGCCTCACAATAAGAAGGTTGCTGGTTCGAGCCTCTCTTGAGCTGGGTCAGTTGGCATTTCTGTGTGGAGATTGCATTTTCTCCTCGTGTTCGATCCAAATATAAGTCCAAATAAGTGTGGTACAGGTGAATTGGGTAAGCTAAAATTGGCCATAGTGTATGTGTGGGATTGAGTGTGTATAGGTGTATCCCAGAGATGGGTTGCAGCTGGAAGGTCATCCGCTGCGTAAAACATATGCTGGATAAGTTGGCGGTTCATTCCACTGTGGTGATCCCAGATTAATAAAGGGACTAAGCCGAAAAGCAAATGAATAAATAAATGAATCTCAATTCAAGAAATGCTTCTGAACCAACACATTTACACACATCTCAATTCTATGTGGTGTGGCATTACTTAGCCAACTCTGATTTAGTGTGATTTTTGTTTTTCTGGTGTTTCCCGCTGTCAATGGAGCAGTCTGGCGAAATGACAAAGAAAGCTGATCCTGCTTCGTCCTCGTTCGTGCATTAAAAATGTTGATTGACTCACAGAAAGAACCTTATAGTCAAACTAGAGTTCGACTTTGTAGATAAAATTACAAAGTTTTATTTAAAAAACAATGTTTTGTTTTTTAAATAAAAAGTCTTAAAATGTAAACAACTTGTAAAAAAACATCACATAATGTAAATAAGTTGTCATTTAATAAGAATCTGTCAATAACAAAATGTTGACAAAAATGTCAGATAGAACCTTATAATTCTAAGGTGACGATTTGTTCTGTTCTTCCTTTTCTTTTTCATTTCCTTTACACCATAAAAAACTTTTTTAATCTGTTTGAATCCTGTTTATTTTTTGTTATTTCTTGATGTATTTTACTACAGTCAAAAATCTAACAAAAAAACTACAAAACATAAGGGGTTTGAAAAAGATGTGTTGGAAACTAGTATTACACACAGAAGCTGTTTGACAACAAAAACCAGACAACTGGTTCTAATCTGCACAATTTGAAATGTGTCTTTAGATGTGGTAATCATAGTATAAGCTGAAAAATTGTCTGGTTAAAAATTACCAGAAAATAATTTTAATAAATTATTACTATAATTTTAATAAAACACCCACAACAAAACATCACCACCTCAGGTCAGGTGTGCGTAAATGTTTTGAACAATTCAACAGTGAATCGTCAATTATATTATACTTTCGAGATGACATGTTAGACTAGATAGTGCTAATGTTTTGGTTCAGTGCATATTTTAGTATTTTCTTTAAAAGAAAACAACCTATTGTGAAAAAGTCTCATGTTGTTTACGGTCAGCTGCACAGATGTATCACACTTTATGTAATGTTTATATATATATATCCATGGAAAACAAGTGCAATCACAGTATTGACCATGCAAACACACTACAACTGCAAATGTTACAATGACAATAAATTCATCCTTTCAAATACATTTTGACATTTCTAATAACTACAAATGCTACATAAATTCTTGTAGTGGATTAGCAATTAATTGGTTTGGGTTTAATTAATTGCATAAGCTTAAGGATGTGAATAAAATCTTTAACAGAATGCTTAAGCACTATTAACATTATGCTACACTGCAAACAAAGAAAACAATGGCATAAAACATGTCAACAACAAAATAAGTTAACGTAAACATCAGTTTCTCATAATAAATAGATGTCAACACTCAAAGTGAAATGTCTAGTCAATCCTTAATGTAACTACATTCAAGTGGTTTATATCTAGGACATACTTTTGCTGTTGTAAATGCAGTTATAGCGACATTTTCAATCCTGAAATGGGATAATGGCATAATTCAACTGCCATATTAAATACAAAAAATAAACGTCCTCCTCCGCTTGCAGGGACTTTTTATATATTCGTCGCCTAAAATGTTTATGCGATTTTCTAAATACTTGAAGCTTTATTTGCTTCAATGTTTGTGCACAAACATCTTGCTAAATTATCTTTTAGAATTAAAATACCAGAACAATTGGGGTGAAAAATGTGTGATTAGTATGATAAAAAATTCTAATAAACTTCATGACAAATGCCAGTTTAAAGTATCATGCAGGAGTTTATTTTGGATTGGTAAAAAAAACTGAGCATATCGAAGGACACCAGAAGTGCATACAGTGAACTCATGAATAAAATTATCTGTAATAATAATGCTGTATGCAAAACACTCCAATAATTATTTTTCTTTATAATACTTTACTTACATGATGGCCCATTGTGTTTGCATATGTGTCAGCAATCCAGGACATTTCCCTCTCTCCTGTGCTCATGTCCGGGGCAGGAACGTCAATGCCAGGCCCTAACAGAGGAAACACAAATCAGTGTACTACTTATCCTCCCTTCCCATGCTTATACTGCAGCTCAGTATAACCCTGACCATGCATATGTGCCAGTCATCATGATATCTCACAAAAATCTGCAGAATTACACTCAATGATTGCTAAAATGTGCTAAACACAAGACTTTGTTGACAACACCATAATCATATTAAGTGAGATATTTGAGGGATACATAGAATCTAGAACATGAGTGACATTTCAATTCTGCCAAGCTTTTTGGAAAATTCCGTATTGAAGCTTGTTTCCAAAACAAAACAAAACTTTGATTGGTTGTTTGATTGATTTGTCTAAAATATCAATGCTCACTTAAAGGACAGTTTGTAATTTTTGCCACTAGAAGGCAAATATTAGCAACAAACAAAGATTAAGTCTGATGACCTTCATCATGCAAAAATCATGTTCATGCATGAGATAAAGTATTCAAACTTATTATCATGTAGTATGAAGCAAAATAAGGCTAAAAGAAAAATGAGACCAATGAAGCAATTTCTGATGAAAGACGAGCATGATGTGGCACAAAAGCAGCAAAGATTTTATTATGCCACAGTTGATCTTCTCAGATTTATCTTGTCATGATCACATGAAGAAGAAGTAGTGCTGTTTTATTATACTAAAAAAAATTTTAAGGTTCTGTTAGTCTAATAAAACACCCCAAAAATTAAAGCATCTTTGGTGTCTTTCCCTTTTTTCTATAAAACCAAACTTGAAATGCAAACGACTTCACACACTTATGGATCCATGCTTTTTTCCCTAAATTTGAACATTCTACGAAACATTTGGGACAATGCCAAAGTACAAATTCAGCAAAATATAGAACACTGTTCTGGTGATTCTGGTGAAAATAAAAACTTCTGTGTCTAACACATTCTTAAGACATTATAGCATTTTTGCACTGTACATTTTGACTCACAAAAGCTAAATTTTATATTCAAAGTACAATGTGTCAAAAACATCAACTACGTTAGAAAAACTGCCTCTATTACAAGCTCTTAAAACTCATGTAATATGAATACAGATTATTTAGGCTTTCAGGCAACAGGGTCAATGTAATTGTATGGTAGAAGTGGTGTCAATAGCAGCTTGACTGGTAATCTGTGCCATCTAATGCTAAGCATTACTAGAGTGTTGCTGCTGAAAGTGTTGTGTTATTGTGTTGTGGGCTAATCTGCAATAGAGACTGTCACATTTAAGTTTGAACAGCTAAATCCGCTTAACAAATGTCAATCAAGTTTATAGATAAATCTACTATGTATTAATGCATTATTGCTAAGACAACAAACTATTTTTTCTGTAACATGTACTGCCTCGTATATCTAATGCTGAAAAACAAATATTGGAGAAAATTCTTGAGAATAATATTAAATGAGAATACTAAACAAAAGATTATTATGCACATAGATTAGGGAGGTGTAAAATCAAGCACATGACTGACATTTAAATTCGACAGAGCTTTTTGCAGAATTCAGAAGCAGATTTATCATGGAAGCTTTTTTCCACCACAGGATACAAAGATGTTCTTGTGACTTTTTAAATTTTTTTTAAGAATTCCAAGTTTGCATGTGACAATTCGGAGAAAAAAAACTGAAGCGGGGAACTGTGAGAAAGAACTGTGAAAAAAATGTAAGTGTGTGGGAAAATTATTTTGTACTTATTATGGTGAAAACAAGCTTCATTAGATTTGATGTGTGCCTGCTCAAAACTCACCAATGAAGCCTTTTTTAGCCAACTCGATAGTGAACCTCCTTGTGATCTTCTCCAATTCTGTGTCCTGTATTAAGTCAGAAAAATAGAGAGACATTAGTAACTAATCATATGGAAGTATACATTTTTAAAAGCAATCCCTGAGTGTACATGTTTTACTGATGTAAATTAAAACTGTTAGCTGAGGCTGTAGATTAAAGATAATTATGTTTATTTAATGCTCTGTTTCTTGCAGAGTCGAACTGTGTAGCTTCAAAGACCTCAATGTATAATCAGAAGTTACAGGTATTAATTCTGACTCTTTAAATGCAGTGTTATGAATCACAAAGGGGTCGTGGTTCTGGCAGTAAAAAATAAGTAAATTAAAAAAAACATCCTTTATAATGTTTTACTAACAGAAAAGCTTCATTTTTCTGTGGAATATAACAGCCCAGGTCTTAAAGCTTTAAGGATATCACTTTGTGAGTCAATTATATTTCTGCTATGAGTGATTTTATATACTGTAAAAAGCTAGTTGTTAATTTACTTTATAAAGCAAGATAAAGTCATTACCTTAAAAGTGACAAGTTGACTTTTCTTAAAAAAGTGAGCAAACCTATTGCAACTTGCAACAGTTAAGTTGACTTATTATTTACAATTTTGCAGTTCATTTACTTAATTTTAAGCCAACAGGTTTACTCGCTTTTCTAAAGTAAAGCAACAAATCACCTTAAAAGCAATGGGTTTCCTCAAGTTTTAAGTAAAGCAACTAATTGATTTATCTGTGTTTAGTGAAAAAACCACATCTTACTTCCTGCTTTTCTAAAACAATTACACTTTCATGCCAAATCATCGAAACCATTAAAGGGACTCTAATGCATATTTTCTGATTCTAAGAGCTTGAGGAAAAATAAGATATGAAGAGCATAAACAATTACCGAGTAATTCTTGGGATTAATTTTCACACCAGCTTTGGCTCCTCCAAAAGGCACATCTGTCGAAAGCACAGTTCATTTGAATGATTATTTGTTCATACCAGAAGCCAAAACTAAATAAATGCACACAGAAACAAATTTATGCAAAGAACTCACCTACAACTGCACATTTGTAGGTCATTAGTGAGGCGAGGGCTTTAACCTCATCCACTGAGACCTCTGTGCTGTAACGGATACCTGGAAAAGCAGAAACAGTGCCCTTTAGACTGTATAGGCAAATGAATGTATAGATTAGGCAGATCATTAAAACAAGCATCTTAATTCATCACATGCACTACAGCTCCTCTTTAACAGATTTTATAATGCAAAGACGAGAAACTCTATGGATTAAAACTACACTGCTTAAGTGCTTCAAGTATCTCAATACGTTAAAGCTCTTGGGGGCAAAAACAATAATTAAGTTAATAAAATATTGGTTAAATATTTTCCCGCTGAAATGCTGGGGATTGCCACGGTCTGTTAAAACAACATTAATGATCTGAGAAATGTGATCTTTATAGTAGGAGTTCTGGAGAATTCAAATGACTTAAACACCAAGCACAGAAAAAATAGACCTACAGTTTTGAGAGGGGAAATTCTGTGTGGCAGGACAGGCAGTAAACCAAAAAACATGATGACTCACTCTCTCCACCAAACTATGAGGGAAGAAAATCTAGGCAGGGCCCAAACTGGGTATGTTTAAAGTACACAAACTGACTGCCTCAAACTAAACCTCTCTCTCTGTTTTCAAGCATCCTCAAAAGCACTGTTTGGAGAGCACTGCAAAGTTAATCGATTTAATGGGTGATTAAGTTGTTAATCATTTCAAATCACTACTACTGTAACCTTAAATAAAGGTATTAAGGCACATTCAAAAAATAGTCTCCCTCCGAGTTTATTGGTAACTAACCGAGAGAATAAAGGAACAAGCATGTCTGCAGTATATTACTGTATAGACGGGGTTCAAAGTCTGCATCCTCTTAACTATTATAACATAAATGTCTGCTGAATCTTATACTCTGGCATATTTGATCGGAATAACTATAGACTGTGGATTATATTTTACATAAATCAGACAGAAATAAGTTTACTAAGTGAAACGTTAACCATTCTCTCAACATAACCTCTGGGACGCTCTGGGGAAAATCAGTACAAAAATGTTAATTTGCTCTGTATTCTTAATATGTCTTTAAAATAAATAAAAATATTTAGAGAATTTATATGCAGAAAATTACAGTTGGTAAACATCAAATAAGATGAGATTTTATTTTAAGATTATAAGATTTATTAAAATTTTATGTCTGAAAATATTAATATTTTATGCTGACCTACTGTCATTTTCTATAAATAAATGCTCTAAATAATGTTATTACTAATAGAATTTTTCAAGACATGTTATCGGTAGCTTATGAAATAAAACACGAATGAACAGTATACTCAAAACATAGATCTATCAATGGCAAATCTAAAATAATAATACAAATAAAACAATAATGCACTTTTATTTTTTTAAGTATAAGGCGAAATCACAATGCTTTTCAATCAGAGATTTGCAAAAACACATGCTTTTACATAATGATCCTGAGTTGCAAGAGCACAAGGTAAACCACTAAGGCACTAAGCTAATTTTTAATCTGCACAGTGTAAACATTCTCGACATCAGTTCAGTCAATGTCACCCTGAAATCTAATCTATTCAAAACGTGATCAGTGCACATTATCAGATCTCTTACTAACTTTGTGATCAGTTCAGCATAGTTTATGTGAAATTTAGACCACTTAAAGCATTTGCTAAAGTCAATGGGTTGCAAGTTCACTTATTTGTTCATGCTATAGTTTAAGGTTGATGATATCTCTGTTTGTTTTTTTTTTTTTTGCAAAAATGAGGAAATAGTATGAAAATGCTTACGGAGACTCCAGTCAAGGAAATTGCTGAGAGACTGAACTCTCCTATGGGGCTTTTACCTCCCTTCCTTAATAAATAAAGCACTGCACAGTCAGTCCTGATGAAGCAAAATGTAAAGCCCTTGCAAACAACTCCCGAATAGGTCATGCCTGATAGAAACTGCTCTTACATAAACACATTCCACTGCTGATAACAAATAAGCTCACAACTCCCAGAAAGTACCAAAATATCTCTATGAAAGAACTGAAATATATCTATAAAGATAACAGAAATTTATATCATGTGGGATAAAAAAGTTTAAAGAGGGGAAAGCTGAACCACCCTATAAAACAAACACGCAGCAACAGGAGAGGCAGGATTCTTGCTGTAATACTTTACAAAAAAAAAAAAAGTGATGCAATACAATTTCTTTTGTCCTTCCCATTCTCCCACCTAAAAAAGAAGCAAATTGCAAAACGTGTATGCAATTTTATGGAAACCATTTGTTTAAAATCTAATATCTAAATCTAATTCAGAATTAATCGAAAAAAAGGTTTCAAAACATTATTTTATATATTTTTTAATACAAACATATTTATTTTTATTGCATGCAAACAAATATTTTTTGCTCGTAAGGCTAAATTTTATTGATGGAAATATGTTTTCAATGTAGCTGACTTTTTGCTAGCGTCAAATTATTGTAAGCTGGTTTAATATCTAAAATCTGTGGTTAGATCATATCTGGTCAAGCTTATAATTACAGTATCTGCAAACCAACTAGTGACCTCTTTAGACCACTAATAAACACCAGCCAAAGACAAGCCTGAAGATGTTTGCATCACTCCACAAAGATTTTAATAATGTTCATTCATTCATTTTCCTTCGGCTTAGTTCCATTATTTATCATGGGTCGCCACAGAGGAACGAACCGCCATCTTATCCAGCATATGTTTTACACAGTGGATGCCCTTCCATCTGCAACCCAGTACTGGGAAACACCCATACGATTTGAATAATATGAAGACTGAACATGAGGATACTAGTTTACTCAGTAACGTTCGTAAGCGAACAGTCGCGGGGTGTCGCTACTGCGCAACACACAGGATCTTTTCCAAGTTCATGGCACGCAAGGCCTATCATTTATCACTCCCTGTCAAATTACAAGCAAAAAAGTGTGCAAATACGACACACACACAGACCAATGACACCATAATGCAAAACTTCAGAAGACGCTTTGAAAGGTAAGTGCTCTTTGTCTTAGCTTGCAGGGTTTTTTTTCTCTAGAGCGCGACTGCTTCCTATTAGCTCGGATGTAAATAATGCACAGACACAAACTTGCCTCCTTTACACGGGGTCCTGTGCTGGCTGTGCTGAGCTCTGTAGCCCTCGATCATTTCCCATTCCCCGTTGTCTCTCTTGATGGGGAAGGACACGGACAGGACGTGGTTACAGGGCTTGATGATCTTGAGGATCCCCCTGACGCGGTGCCTCTTCTGCTCGGGCGTTTCTCTCGTCTTCAAATCGTGCACAAGTTTGTCCTCCACAATAGACGCACCGCGATCAAAGAAACCCTCGACCATCCTAAAGAAGTTTGGGTCATCGTCCTTCTCTCCCACCGCTTCGCTGTAGCGGCGTACCCGCAAGAGAGTCGCAGAAGCGGGCAGAGCGGAGTCTACGCACACCGAGGCCAGTGCGCTGTTGGCGGCTGCGCGTGTCACGAGCTCTCCCAGATACCTATACATGGTTCTGAACTAAAAAACAAACAAATTTACAGTCTCTAAAAAGGAAAAATGACAGTGAAAGTGAATATGTCTGGTGAATAAACGGACACCACGGCTCCTTTTTCTGCTTGACTCAGTAAAGTGTCGGCTTGAAAACTGTTTGTGAGTTGTTTTAAACGGCAGGCGTGCCGTGGGTCTCCACCTCAAGCTGGGAGGCGCTCAAAGAGCAAGAACCCATCAGCAAACACTGCCTCTCTAAGGAACTGTTAAAGTAGCCTTTGAAAAAAGAAAAATTATTAAATGTAAACGTATTTGATTATTATATTGGCTGACCATCTCGACCATCCCTTCTGAAAAATAAAATTAATAATAAAAAAACGTAGAAGCCAGAAGATGCCAATGTTACGTTATTTCCTTTGTAAACCATTACAATGGTTTTTAAGTGTTTTTTAGGACATATTCTGATGGAATTGATTGGTTTCAAAATGCCACCAGAAGGCCGTTAGAGTACAGTTAATGAAAACAATACAATACAAACAAATATAATGCCCATAACCATTAGAAAGGCTGTAATGTTTTTTTTTCTTTTTTTTTTCTTTGTGGGATCTTTGTGGGATTTGAGGGATCCAAAAATGTATTACATGTAAAAATGTATACATATCTTTTAGTACATTTAGTGATTTTTATTAGTACAAGTTAAGCTAAATTCAAATGAAACGGAAAATAAAATTGCGATGGCAGTTTTTAATGAACAACATGTTTTCATAAAACGCAGACAGAAGCAGTTTGGTACTGGCCAAAGCCTGATACATTGTAGTACTCCTGGTCAGGAGTAGGTTAGGAGTTAGAAAACCACAGGGAGATATTTTCTTTCCCACCTGAAATGTATCTTTCCTGGAGTTTGGCACAAATTTGAGTGTACGTGCACTGAAAGTTATAAAACTGTCTGTTGAAAAGACTGAGACACAGTCTCTCACACATTCACTGTGTGTGTGTGTGTGTGTGTGTGTGTGTGTGTGTGTGTGTGTGTGTGTGTGTGTGTGTGTGTGTGTGTGTGTGTGTGTGTGTGTGTGTGTGTGTTTGTGTGTGTGTGTGTGTGTGTGTGTGTGTGTGTGTGTGTGTGTGTGTGTGTGTGTGTGTGTGTGTTAGGGCTGCACGATTCTGGCAAAAATGTGAATCACGATTTTCTTTGCTTAAAATCAAGATCACGATTTTCTCACGATTCTGTAAATGTAAAATAAAGGTTAATATGATAAGCCTATTATTATTGGTAATTCTCAAACATATGGTAAAACAACAAAAATATTAGGCCTACAGTATGTGTAGGTCTACTGTTGCTTAAAATGCTAAATTTTGCAGTCATTATGGTGGACTTGAACTGTTTGTTAATTTAAAGTAAAATTATGAAATAAAACTATTACAACTATTCATAATTCTCAAGTTGATTTATTATGCTTAAGACATGTGCTTCTCATCTATCATTGACAACATTATTAGACCATTATATTTCCATTAAATATAGGCTAGGGTTGTTATACTGACACAGTAAACATTTATTTTCATGCACAACACTGTGTTCGCTATGAAAGAAAAAAACATATTAAATGCTTGTCGTAATCATAACTCTAAAATGCGATATGATCATTTAAATGATGTGCTGTGATCTATGCTGCTGTCACTGTGAGAAAACACACACACGTGCAAATCAAACCTCCCGCACGGCTCTCAAACGATCGCTCTGTGCAACAAACTGAACGTTATTTACAACTTCATTACCTGTTATTCACAGCATATGCAGGTTGTGTTCACTAAAGTAGGCGCCATGCGTGCACGCGCGCATTCTCGATAGTAAACAAACAGTGTGTCAGCTCACCTGTGATTTCGTGAATACATCATTACATGAAGACAGAAATGACATTTTTTGGGTGAATTATACCTTATAAATACAGTATATGACACTTTTACACCAATTGAAGATGTCATTGTTGCCGTAAAGACTTGTACGACTGCCTTGCATCTCCCCTGACCTTTAAAATATTATTAGCTGAATCGTAAAAAAGCTGAATTAAGATCGGGTCGTATCGAGATTGTGATCTTGCAGCCCTAGTGTGTGTGTGTGTGTGTGTGTGTGTGTGTGTGTGTGTGTGTGTGTAACAGGTGTCATACTGCGGAATATTAATAAACTACCTTTTTGCTTTGCTCTAACTCTTGTCTGACTGCAGTTGTTTTAGCACATTTCTACGACAAAATTTAAAATAATTTTCTGTCATTTTCTCACCCTCAGGCAATGTTCTTTAGTCGACAAGGTCTTATAAAGCAGAATGATCAGTCTGTGCAACTAAACGTTATATACAACATTATTACTATTAAAATGCAGCTTTGGTAGACTTCATTAAGTGGGTCAACAATCATCTAAAGTCTGAATTAAAGGCAAAAATGTTGTAAGTCACATGTTCTTGCACAGTCAGATTGTTTCTATTCAAAAGAACCCAGTATATATATGTATTATTTAGTTATGTCTGTAAATTTTTCAAAATGTGGTAGCTATTCAATTGTGAATATGAAACACCAAGGACTACAGTTTCTGCTAAAATTATGTTTTCATGTCTACTAAAGAATTTATTATGAATCTATTAAAGAAAATCAAAGTCATCTGCATCTTGGATGGCTTGAGGGTGAGTAAACGAATAGAACATTGACTGCACTATTTATTTTTGTAGAAAGTGCCACAAACAAAGACTATTCACTTGCACTAAATGCTGCCCTAAAAACAGACTGACATGTATTTCTATACCTTTTCAATTAAATAATTTTACAGAAGTTTATTTTACATATTACGATTCCCTGATTTTTTTATGTGCTTGTTTTTATGCACTTAAATGTGAATTTGGAAGTTAACAGGTTGTATGTTAGGACCACAATAGTTTTCTAATCTATATCCTAAACATTTTTAGTAGTCCTCTTTAGCAAATATTCATTCATACACTCTCTAACAGTAGCAAAAGCTATTGATTTCCCTGTTTAAGGGCAGGGGTTTAGTTCTGTTTTTGCTCATCCAGACTGGCTTTTTCTTGCTCAGTTGAGGTCACTGGAGGTCATCTGAAGCCCTGCTGACAGGGATGAGTTTGGTGTCTGGGTTATTGGTGTTTTGATGCACATGCAGTACTTTCACATCCTTGGTCTCATAAATCAAGCATAGTCTCTGCTTCCTATTAGAAACCTAGCATTTGTACTGTATAGTAGTTTATATTCACTAAATGCAATAGTTAGTGTTTCTTTGAAAATACATTTTTTTTGTTAATATGGCACAAACAAAGAATGGTAAAGGGCAATGACCCTGTGTTCTCTGCTCTCTCCCCCTCTCTCTCTGCACTCTAACAGATAAGACTTAAATAAAAAGAGCCTTATTTGTTTGTGACAATTAGATTTAATCATGTATTTCACACGGGGTTACAGTGACATGTGGAGTTACGTCATGTCTTTTTTTGGCTGCTATAATTGAATCCTGCTGGAAATACATTTAGCTCATGCAGGACATCTTTACATCTTTTCCAGGGGAAAAAAAATGTTTTGCTCTTTTGATAGTGTGTGTTTCTTTCTCACAGAGTATTATAACAAGTGGACAGTAGCAATGGATACTGTACTACATAATTATACTGATTATTACACTGCCGGTCAAAAGTTTGGGGTGAGTTGGATTTTGAAATGTTTTAAAATAAGATTTCCTGCTCACCAGTGCTGCATTTATTTAATCAAAAATATGTGAAATTTTATTTCACTATAAAATAACTGTTCAAAAGTAGTTTATCATTTAATTTAGTCATTTATTCCGGTGATTTTAAAGATTAATTTTCAGCTTCATTATTCCTGTCTTCAGAGTCACATGATTCTTCAGAAATCACTCTAATAATAATAATAATAATTATTATTATTATTATTATTAATGGTAATAGTAATAAAATCAATAATGACAGGAGTAATACTTTTATTTAAAACTACATACAATAAGAAAGTAGTTATTTCAAATTTTATTAAATATTTAACCATTTTAAGAAATGCCTCCTTGATGAACAGAATAATTTTCTTAATAAAAAAATTAATTACCCTAAACTTGTAACCGGTAGTGTATATTGTTTCTACATTTAATTTTTAAGTTAAAAAGCAATCTAATGTATTTTACAAGGTGCCATGGCCACTTTGTTGGTCTAAAAAAAGTAAACAGTTTTTCAGTGGTTTAAAAAAACATTTTTGCTCTCCAAAAAATTGTGCAGTGTAACCATCAGGTAAAAAGTAATTTCTTTCTTCACACTTTTCCTCTATGCCACCATCTCTGGAAGCAAATGGATCTGGTAATAAATCACACTTTAGTTTAAAAAGAAGTACTGCTCTGTTATTGGCTCACATGGTGCAACACCCATCATCTGGTTGGGTTATAGTTCTGGAGAGTCACTCAATAAACTGTTTTTTTTTCTTCTTTTGCTAAGTGAAAACAACTGATCTTAGGAATGCATACTTGCACAGACACATTAAAATGTTCCCACCTGCTGTGGGATTTTATACTGTATTCCTAATTCCTAATTCTCTTTCTTTTATACAGTTATTTACTGTATTTTAGCCCCCTCCCCTAATTGTATGTACACTTTTGATAATTTTTAAAGGGTTAATTAAAGTTAAAATAATAATTATTTAAATACAATTATAGTTTTTATTCATATTTTGACTGGACATTTGAATCAATATGAATGTTGGCATTATTTATTTATAAACACTCAATGTCACTCATCACATTATTTTCTTATTATTTTAATTGATTTATTTAAATAGTTTCCAAGTGATAAAACTTAAGAAAGTTTGCACCAAATATAATAAAAAGGCAAATAAAATATTATTAAACATTAGTAATAATAATAACAAATAATAGAGAATATATATTAAATAATAAAAATAGATAAATTTTAGCTCAACTATTCCTTAGACTTAATGACAATTTCATTTGTTTCACTAATGTTATAACAAACATAAACCTTAGTTAATGCATTGAGAATTTATCTATTTAGTGCATTTAATTTAACATAAGGGCGAAGCAGTGGCACAGTAGGTAGTGCTGTCGCCTCACAGCAAGAAGGTCGCTGGGTCGCTGGTTCGAACCTCGGCTCAGTTGGCGTTTCTGTGTGGAGTTTGCATGTTCTCCCTGCGTTCGTGTGGGTTTCTTCCAGGTGCTCCTGTTTCCCCACAGTCCAAGGACATGCGGTACAGGTGAATTGGGTAGGCTAAATTGTCCGTAGTGTATGAGTGTGTGTGCATGTTTCCCAGAGATGGGTTGCGGCTGGAAGGGCATCGGCTGCATAAAAAACGTAATGGATAAGTTGGCGTTTCATTCCGCTGTGGCGACCCCGGATTAATAAAGGGACTAAGCCGACAAGAAAATAAATAAATGAATGAATTTAACATCAACATTTTACATTAAACATTTAAAAGGTAATGAAAATGCTGTAAAATACATACATGATTAGTTTGTTATCTAATAATTGGCCGGTGTTAGAGATCTACAGTAAGTGTTACCAGTATTTCTATAGAGCTTGCTTAGCTAACAGTATGCATTTCTGTTTTCATGCAGGTGGCAAACTTGATCTACCTGTAAATATGGGGGAAGATCTGGCAAAATGCATATGAACGGGCCAACTCAAGGAGAGCAGGATGGCAAACAAACCAAATATTCATGTGTTTTTGGGTGCCCCATGTCCCCAAGCCCTCAATGTAGAGGTGCAGGACAGAGCGGCCAAACACTGGACAACAATGGACTTCACTTGGAGTCAAGGTCAGCTGATTCCCAAACACACAACTGGAGAGGCCCAAACAGATGATGAGTCTGGTGTCGAGAATAATGACTGGCTGAAGTCTGCTGTTACCTCTGATAAACTACCTGAGAGGAGTGAAGAAGAAAACAAATTATCCGTGGATGACAGCACTCCATCAGGCTGCCAATCAAAGCCAGAATCTGTTGAAGAAGAGGAGTTGTGTCCTGTATTAGTGACAGAATATCTTGATAGTTGCTTCTCTTCTTCAGCTGGACAGAGTAGAGATGGAAGGCCCAGGTCACCAGTTTCCACTGAGACTGAGTATCTGAGTTCATGGACAAAGTCTCAAGCTTTGCTTCTTCGAAGTAGAGTGTCTCAATGTTCAACTTCTGGACTCCTTGAAGACTTTCTTTTCGGTTTTCCACACACCCCTCCTAAACAAACACCCTCAGCCTCTGAGAGTTCCCCAGAGTTGTACAGTCCTGCAGTCAGTCCTGAAGAAAGAGGTTTGGGGGGAACTTTGCAAAGCTCAGGAGAGTATGACAGTCTGAGCCAAAGACAGCAGGAGAGAGGGCTGATTCTGGAAATTACATCTGAAGGCATCCTCTGCTCTCAGGGCAATGCTATATCTGAAAAACCTGTGAATCAGGAAGATGTTGGGCTTATTAGTGATTCTCCAACTTCAACTGCACAGTCATCATCTGGTCCCTCTGCTGCTAAAAAGATGAAGTTCTCTCAGACTGTGTGTAAAACCAAAGAAACAGATCAGAGGACAAAAACCGTTGTTGCCCCTCTGTGTGGTCCTACAACCCTGCTGGCCAGGTGTACGACACATGGTGTACGGTATGCTATCTTGGTGGCTGTGGTGCATCCATGCCACTTAAAAGAGGTCAAGGTGAAAACCGGAGCTTCTGCTGGTACCAGCGTACCTCTAGCAACGCTGATTGTCACTGACCAATCAGATGTAGAGATGAAGGTGGTTTTATGGCGGACATCTGCCTTTTGGGCCCTGACAGTTTATCCAGGAGATATTCTGCTAATTACAGGTGAAACAACCAAGATCTACAAATTAACACAATTTATATTCGATTCTTACATCTATTATTTTTTTGTATATTAATTTTTATATCATAAAGGCTTAACAAAGATTTTAAGTGAACATCCAAATGTACTATGCACTGGGAAATTGAGTAACTCATGCTGAAAAAAGTAGATGGAACCGCATTTTATGATTATTGCCACTATAGGGAGAATTTATGCAGAACAAATATAATTAAAAATACAGCAATATAAAAGCTCCAATTGAAAACATGATTTATTTATTTAAGGTATATACCTAGACATTTAAAAATCTACATAATGATTCATATTTATGTCATATTTGCCCACAGAACGATCAAATGCATTTAAATTATATATATACACAGTTGAAGTCAAAATTATTAGCCCCCTTCAATTTTTTAATTGAATTTCTTAATTTTTAAATATTTCCCAAATGATGTTTAACAGAGCAAGGAAATTTTCAAAGTATGTCTGATAATATTTTTTTTTCTGGAAAAATTCTTATTTGTTTTTTTTTTCTGCTAGATTAAAAGCAGTTTTTAATTTTTATTTTTTTACCATTTTAGTGACAAAATTATTATATTTGTCCGATAGTCTACAGAACAAACAAACGTTATCCAGTAACTTGCCTAATTACCCTAACCTGCCTAGTTAACCTAATTACCCTATTTAAGCCTTTAAATGTCACTCTAAGCTGTATAGAAGTGCCTGAAAAAATATTTAGTAAAATATGATCATGATGATTAAAGATCAAATAAATTCATTATTAGATATGAGTTAATTAAAACTATCATGTTTAGAAATGTGTTGAAAAAATCTTCTTCCCGTTAAACAGAAATTGGGGAACACACACACACACATACGGGCAGCACTGTGGCACAGTGGGTAGCAAAATGCCTCACAGCAAGAAGCTTGCTGGTTTGAGCCCCGGCTGGGTGAGTAGGCATTTCTGTGTGGAGTTCGCATGTTCTCCCCTAGTTCCGCGTGGGTTTCCTCTGGGTGCTCTGGTTTTCCTCACAAGTCCAAAAACATGTGGTATAAAGTAGGTGAATTGTCCGTAGTGAATGAGTGTGTGTGGATGTTTTCCAGTGATGGCTTGCAGCTAGAAGTGCATCTGCAGGGTAAAACATATGCTGGAAAAGTTGGCGGTTCATTCCGCTGTGGCGACCCCAGATTAATGAAGGGGAAAATGTTGTAAACAAAAACAATGGTCCCAATGTATTTCCTGTTTCACATTTTTTATTTCTATACCTTCAGACAATCCAAAAAGAGACACATAATAATAGACAATGTTATGATAGCTGTTTTAACATTAAGCTATGATTGAATTGCCTCTTGTTACAGTTATGAAATAGTGTGATAGCAAGCAGGAAATGTTCATGGGCCAATGCCATGACCACATTGAAATTGTCTATATATTGAGGGGAATAAAATGGTCCTAAAATGACATAAATGTTGTTTATCGCAATATATTTTGGTATAATATATCGTTTAACAAAAAAAAGGTATTGTAACAGGCCTATAACCATGGATGCATTAAAGGGGACCTACTATGCAAAAATCCTGTTTAGGTGGCATTTAAACAATTGTGTGGCTACAGTGTGAGAATATAACCAGCCCCTAATGAAAATATTTAATCCATTATATTTTTTATAACCACACTTCTTGTATGGGTTGTACACATAATCATAGAGGGAAAGTCCCACTTATTAGTGACAATCTCTGACTCATTATCATATACACAGCCCTGAGTGTGAAGCAGTATAGGCATTTGTTTCTCTGCCTGGAACACAAACTCATTTAAATTTAAAACATTAAAGTATTAAAATTTATACTTTTAAAAGCTATAAAAAGTTTTCTGCTGGGTCATTTAAACTAAAATGTCACATACACACTTTAAGAACGCCAGAGACTGATTCTACATCTTGTAAAAAGTGGCATAATTGGTCCCATTTAAGTTGATCAAAATAGACTGAATAAAAATTTCTCTTTTTAAATAAATGCTGATATTTTCTATATTATCATCTTAATTTCTGTAAGCTGCACAATTTTCTAATCTAAGAATGTTTTATAATTATTAATAACATTGATAAATAGTACAAATACATATAAATATATAAATAATTTTTGACTTTGTGAAAGATAGCTTGACAGTAAAGACTGAATAATGATGCTGTTTTGCCTTTTACAGGAATGTATTATTATTATTTGTGTCAAACAAATCCAGCCTTGCAGTGATCAGAAGAGACTCAACCAACCACATACTGTAAACCTATAATATACAATGGGGTCCACAAATATTTAGACCACATTATCTATTTAAAAATCTAACCTTTACGTCTTTGTTATGTCTTAACTGGGAAATAAAATGTATGTAGCCTTCACTGAACTTGTAGAATGCATACATTTAAAGAAACCATTGTCAGCAGAAGGAGTATGAATATAAAAATGTACCAGTAAGCAACAAAACAAGTATATCAGGATGATCCTCTGAGATAAATGACCTGTAAGGCCAACTATGGTGGATCAGCTCAACCAATACCAGTATATCCAGAACAGAAGTGACTCATCTTAAAAGAAGAAGGATATGTGGTTGAAAAACACTCCTGAAATGTGAAAAGTGAATAAATGTCTGTTGATTTACCTTTCTTTTTTTTTACATTGGCAGATGTAGCGGTGCACATTGACAAGTGGAAAGCTGAGACTGTCCTGCAGTCCTCTTTCACCAGCAAGCTGCTGAATTTAGGACAGGTCACAAGAGAGCGTATTCCAGTCGGTAACCAAAATCTAATCACTAATGGGGCTATTTTGTCTGGATAAAAGATGTAAAGTCCTGCTTTTGTAATGCAGATCTTGTGTAGCTCCACAGAATTTGAACAGTCACTCATTGAGAACGCTGTGTACTCATCTGTGTGAGAAGCGCCCCCTGTTGGTGTCTCTGCCTCCTCACAAGCCTCAGGATTTGCACTCCATCTCTTTCATCCGCCTTGGAGCATTACGACCAGACACACTGGTTCATGCTCTGCTGAAGGTTAAACACAGCAAATTAATCACAGGTAATTTTATTGCAGTTAAGTATTTCAGATTGTATAGTAATTTGAATACCGTAGTGGACAGTGAAAGTATGGTTGAGAGGGACACAAACTTTAACAATTGGTCCACGAACTTTACCATTTTTAGCTGCATTACTTACTTAACAGTCACATCTTAAAGGGTATCAATTACATTTTTGTTGCATAATTCAGTTTTTCTGGGTTTTAGCATGGCGTGATGAGGCAGAGGGAATATCCAGAGCTGGAGGTGTGTTGAAAGCAATTTTGACTGTGGAGCAAGGAGATGGCCAGCAGGGAGCTGTCATACTTTGGGGAGCTGCTCTCTCATGGCTGCAGCGTTTGGAGAGGAACAAAGGTGTTTTATAAAGCAGTGAATCTTAAGCATAGGCCAAAGCCCACTAGGGGACTTTAGCAAACGTTTAATCAATTTCATTTATAAATATTTCTTTTTAATATTTAATTTTACTTTTTTTTCTTAAAAATAATATTTTAAATTGGTGAAATATAATATTAAATTTAGTTATTATTCTAACTAAAATGTATATTTTTAAATGTCTTGTTTTATTGGTTTATTATTATTATTTTATCTATTTAAATTTTGGGCTGCACGGCGGTGCAGTGGGTAGCACGGTCGCCTCACAGCAAGAAGGTCGCTGGTTTGAGCCTTGGCTGGGTCAGTTGGCATTTCTGTATGGAGTTTGCATGTTCATCTTGTGTTTGCGTGGGTTTCCTCCAGGTGCTCCAGTTTCCCTCACAAGTCCAAAGACATGTGGTGTAGGTGAATTGGGTAGGCTAAATTGTCCGTAGAGTATGTGTGTGTGAGTGTGTATAGATGTTTCCCAGTGATGGGTTGCAGCTGGAAGGGCATCCACTGCGTAAAGCATATGCTGGATAAGTTGGCAGTTTATTCCGCTGTGGTGACCCCAGGTTATGAAAGGGACTAAGCCGAAAAGAAAATGAATGAATATTTATATTTTGTAAACAAACATGCTAGAAACATCTTAATATGAAGACAACGTGTTAAATCATGTTAGAAACATGTTAGTCATGCTAGTTACATAACAGCATAATGCTATTTATTGCTATAAACATGCCAGCAATGTGGTAAAACATTAGCAATCTTAAACCTTGTAAAACCATGCTAGAAACATGTTTATACGGAGAAAGTGTTTTACATAATGCGAAAGACATGCTTACATGTTAAATAATGCAAGAAACGTCGGCATGGAGGCATTGTGACAGTACATGTGCTAAGGTATGCTAGCAATATGTTAATCATATACTATATGTTAATTACATACTACCATAATTGTAATACTTGCTGTACTGTAAACATGCTAGTAGTGTGTTTTATTTTCTATCTTGCCCTAAATTATTCGATTATTGGACTAAAATATTTAAAACTTTGAAAGATGCGTTTGGCATAGATCTGCATACAAATCCACTTCTGGCCATTTTTGTGTGGCAGCAGATGCTAACCTTTCAGTAATGATCCGAAAGGCTTTAGCTTTTACTACTTTGCTAGTGAGACATCTCATGCTTTAAAAGTGGAAACATGTCTCTCCACCCTCTTTTGATGCATTTTCAATGGGAAGTTATAGGCTGTTGAGGGAGGGAAGTGTTTATTTGGAGTAGAGTTAGCAACAACATGGAAGGTCATTCATAGCTTGAATGTTGTAGTTGATATTCCATGTAAAAACCTAATAAAATAAATTAGAAAATAGAAATGTTAATTTGGAGGCATGTTATTCTATGCTAGTGACATACTAGCATAGTGATAATACATGCAATAAACATGCTAGCTATTTGTTACCAAGCTAACAGTCTTAAATCGTGTGGAAAAACATACTGGAAACATGTTAATATAAAGGTCGGGTTACATTGTGTTAAAATATGCTAACAACATGTTATTCATGCTGTGACATAATTGCATATTAATGGACCTACTTGTTATAAACATGCTAGCAATGTGCTAAAACGTTAGCAATCTTTAATATTAAAAAAAAACATACTAAAAACGTTAATATGGAGACAGTTTAACATCATGCTAAAGCATGCTAATATGTTAAATCATGTTAGAAATATGTTAATGTAAAGCAGGGTTGCATTGTGTTAAAATATGCTAGCAACATGTTAATAATGCTTGCGACATAACATAATGTTAATATTTGCAATAAACATGCTAGCAATGTGCTAAAACATAATCTTTAACTTTTTGAAAAACATGTTAAAACATGCTAGAAACGTTAATATGGAGACAGTTTTACATCATGCTAAATCATGCTAGAAACCTGGGGGCAGTGCTACATTCTGCAAAAGAATGCTAGCAACATGTTAATCATGCTAGTGACATGGTAGAATAATGTTAACACTTGCTATAAACCTTGTGAAAAGAAATTTTAGAGACATGCTAGCAATGTTACAAATTCTGGAATTAATTGTATTAATATGCCTCATCTGAATTGTTAATGCACCTCACAGATTCTGTGTGGGAATTCAGGATGCTGCTAGTCAGACAGGACGTGACCTCAGGCTTGCTAGAGCTGCATTCGACTCCGTGGGGCACCTGTCAGCCTCTTTTTCCTGATGACAGTCGATGCAAGGAGTTTTACAACACTGTCTGCTCTCAAAGGACTGCTAGTTGCTTTGAGATTGATCTCAGCACACTCCTGTCTCAGAAATACTCTGGTACGACATTTTATTTACGTCCCATTAGTGTAACTAATCATAGTTTCATTAAGACTCTCTTGTTTATGTACTCATTAGGTGATGTCGAACTGAAAGTTAAAATCACAGCTTTCCAGTTCCAGACCAGTCCGTCCCAGGAGGCTTCGCTGTTAATAAATGGCAGCACAACCTTGGAGGGCATCATAGGTGTTGTCTCTGGTGATGTCACTTTTGCTGGATGCAGCCAGTGCTCTGCAGAGCTGGAGACAGATGAAAACGGCATATACAGACCCTGTTACCCTTGCCTACCACATACAGGAGTGCGCCGCTACTATAGGTCTGGTCCTATGTCTGTTTTGTTATATTTCTTTAGCTATACATTCATATGTATTTTTTTTACATTAGTGAATTTGAGAGATAAGTCATAGTTTCAGTCAAACTTAAATGATATTTAGTTTAACCTTTATACTGTATACTGTCGGGGATGTTTTCATCCACTCTGGGGTGATTTTGAGTCTTAATTTGGCCATAACATTTTCTGTGTTTCAGCTAGCAGTAGGGTTTTTGGTGACAAATATTTTAAGAAAATGCTTTGATTTTTTTTTTACTTTCTTAACTCAACAATACACTGGGCAAATTTACTACCCTTTAGTTATGTTATGGATGAAAACTTACACTGAATTTAACTGCTGTGAAAACGCATTAGATAATTTTTTTTGCATAAATTTGATAAATCAACTTCAGTCCTGATCAAATTTGCCAAATGCTTTAAAACTTACATGATTTTAACTCTTTAAATGCCAAATTCATAAATGATGTCACTGATTTGGTGGAAAAAGCAGACTTTTTATCAAAGTCTTGGACATGTGAAACAACATTGCCTTTGATGCATTGTTTTTCATTAATTTTAGTTGTTGTTTCCTAATTTCCTGTTGGTGGCTGTTTTTGCCCCATTGACTTGCATTATAACCACGTTTTTTTTTATTACAAAACCATGACAGCATATAATCATGCGTTTTGGTTGTTGGTGGATTTTCAGGTTGGGAAGAGGTAAAATTGGTAATTTCTACTGTTGATCATCAGTTGGCACCATTAACCCTTTAGATAGGTCTGTGCGAAAAAGCTTAGTTTCTGGATTTAAAATAACAGCAAGTTAAAGTGTGTGTATATGTGTGAGTGACCTTTGCGCACTTACCTTTATGTGACTGAAAAAATCAAAATATGCATCTCCGCTCTCAGAACTACATGGAGTACATAAAACCAAAGACTGTGTATTTATGCACCATCAAATGTGGTTATAATGGAAGTCAATGGGGCAACAAAAGAGTTAAAATCCTGTATTTTTTAAACATTTAATTTTTATCAGCACTGGGGTTGATTAACAGTTTCGTGCAGAATAAATTGAGAAAAAAAAATTATTTATATATATATATATATATATATATATATATATATATATATATATATATATATATATATATATATATATATATATAATGCATTTTTACAGCCGTTTAATTCAGTGGATGCCTTCATCCATAATATAACAAAAGGGTAGTGCATTTGAACAGTGCACCTGGGTTAAATATTATCTAATGTTAAAATAAACAATTTGTCGCTGATAATAAAATGTGTACATGTTATTCCTACTAGTGACATTAGTCATAAGCTATACAGTATGTGCTAAAATGTTATCAGCATGGCTAAAATCATGCTAGCAACAAACTAATTGTCATGCTAAAACATACTAGAAATTGTGGTAATCATTTAAGTGACAAAGTAGCAATATATAATGTGCTAAACATGCAGAAATGTTATCAGTTTTGCTAGCAACAAGCTAAATCTCATGCTAAAACATACTAGCAAAATGTTAATCATGCTAGTGAAATGTTAGCAGTATGTTATGTGCTAAAACATGTTGTAACATAATAGAAATAAAACCTAATGTTTTTCATATTTTTCAGCTTTCTATTAGTCTGGTGGAAAAAGTTACCCAGTTCCTTAGTCTAGATCATGACATGACTTGTCTTTCTAGATCTGTTGTTTTAATGGTGAGAGCTGGAGGTGATCAAATCTGTGTGCAAGTCCCTCCTGCTCTAGTGCAGAAGATCCTTCTGAACACACCCCCAGATAGACTACATAAGTCTGTTGGTGAGCTAATTCTTCTTTTCCCTCTTTTCAAGCAATGCCATGTGTTTGTATGTTGTTGCATTTTCTTATTGTTAATTTAAGCAGCATTATTCTGTTTGTTCCTAGCCCCAGCATCTGAAGTGAGGTTCATCCAGGTAGTAGCTAACAGGATTAGCTCCATACTGAACCCCATGAAGAACACATTTCTCCTGACTGTCCGAAGCCATTTCCAGTGTGATGAAAACAGCATTCCTGTCATTCAGAACTTTTTATTGTTAGACTTCAGCTCACCTGAGACATGATGTCTATTCAGATGATGCGGTCTATTTTTACTGACAATGATTAAACTGTCTGAATTTTTAAAAACGTGTATTATCCTGGCCCTGGATAAATTGTTGTATAAAAAGGATGGGTGGATGATGCTTTTTATTTTTAAATGTTGCTAATGCTAATAAACATTATTAAAGGGCTTCTACTATGCATTATAAAAGGTCATTTTTTTGGTGTTGGGGTCTCTAACAACAGGCTGATATGCATGCAATCATGTCTAAAACACTTTCATTGTCTTGTAATTATTGTCTTTACCTAATTATGGCAAAGACTCCCATACAATCTGTTTTCGATTGTCTACAGAACAAACCATTGTTATACAATAACTTGCCTAATTACCCTAACATGCCTAGTTAACCTTTTTAACCTAGTTAAGCCTTTAAATGTCACTTTAAGCTGTATAGAAGTGTCTTGAAAAAGATCTAGTCAAATATTATTTACTCATCATGGTAAGGATAAAATAAATAAGTTTTTAGAAATGAGTTACTAAAACTATTATGTTCAGAAATGTGTTTAAAAAATCTTCTCTCCCTTAAACAGAAATTGGGGAAAAATTAAACAGGGTGGCAAATAATTCTGGGGGGCTAATAATTCTGACTTCAACTGTACATTTTAGACAACAAAATAATAATGTTTTAACTTAAGAAGATGAATTGGTAAAATAATCTTTACCACAGCAAATGCAAACATTTGTCATCTGACCAATTTTCATTTTCTGGAGATAAAAAAATGCTCTAAATATGCACTAAGTAATAATACTTTACATAATTTGGAAGGTTCAGCCAGTTAAAGAATGAAACCGATATTAACATTTTGCTCAAACCCAAATCTTTAAAATCCAGAAGAACTTAAATTTGCAAATTGAAACTACATATACAGAAAAGTTATAGATTATTTTTAGGTGTAAATGTTAGGTAGAAATACATGTTTTTCTTCTAAAATAGTAGAATTTTGTTGTGAGTATATTGGCCCTTTAGTGTACTACTTATGTACACCCAAATGTTTTAAGGCCTCCTGTTAAGTTTCTAGTAATTAAACCACAATGTTGGTTAATGAAAATATAAAATAAGTATAATCTCAGACTGTATTGTGAAAGTCAATAATGAAATTTTTTTTTACACTTTATAGTATAAAACATGTTGTATAATGTTATTAACTAATCAGAATTGGCATAAGAATTTTTAGTCAAATCATACAAACTTTGCTTTTGACCTTTAGTTTAGCATAACTGGATTTCATGAAAGAAGCAAATAGACTATTTTGAGCCGGAAGTTTTGAAGAACATGCAAATCTGTTCCGCCTCATAACCAATCTAAACTCCCCTCGCACGTCATGTGACTGGAATTCCCCCCGAGTCGGGGCTTTCCACAGTAACAGAGCGATCAATTTGTGAACGGATCCAGGCGAATACAGCGTTGAATACATGCTCTGGATATTCACTGGATAAACGATGTTTTGTTTATGGTCTTCAAACCTGTGAAAATTTATTAACAGTGTTTAGTTGACTCGACGACTTGTAAAAACAACCCGACAACTAGTAAACAAGACACAAGGTTAGTTTGATATGCACTCATGCCAAATATATATTTGCATTATTACCGTAGATTTTTGTTGTAAAGCATGCCTCTTTTTAAACAGCATGAAAATAGTCTACTTTCTGTTTTGGAAATAAGGATTTAGTTTCTTAGTGCATCTATTTTAAGCTTGTTTTGAAAACGTTACATTGCAGAGATGCAGTACAGTTCATATGATGTCGAAGGTATAGCTAACGTTACAGTGATACTGCAAATGCATAATTAACAATTATACAACAATGGTTAGTAATATCAGTTATGTGTTTTGAGTACTGCACAAGATTTGTCCCATATGTTTTACTGCTGTTCGTGTTAGTCTGTGGGAAATTCCCATCAAAAGTCAGATGTACTTTTTGGATCTGACTTGCAGGGGAATCACAACCCCATCATACAGCGTGTAATCACTCATCAGATCCATCTTTTTCGGTCTGACAGGAGCCCAGGTTCGGTTCGGATGATCCTGGAGAGCACAGAATGGCTGGAGCACTAAGGTACAGTTTTATCCACTATAGCTGTTTCATTTTCTTTTGAGCTGTCAACATATGCAGCCTTTTATTGGGCATGGCTGGCCATTTCATCGTTTAGATGGTCATAAATGCTGGCAGCTCACTTGGTCATGAGACTATGCATGCTTTAAATTATTAAGGGTTTCAATCAAAGGTTATTACATTTGTAGACTATTTTACATGTCGAAACAGATGTATTTGCAATATGTAAATAAATAGGGGGTTTAGATACAACAATTAACCATTACTATTGAATTGCCATTCAACATCATGTATGGAACAGTTGAAACAGTTTTTTAAAAAATTTTATATATATATATATATATATATATATATATATATATATATATATATATATATATATATATATATATTGTGTCTATTTAAAAGATTATGGGAAGGTCTTTAATGTTAAGAACATTATAATGTGTTTTGTCCATGAGACACTTTTTTTATGACACTTTTTTTATTTGAGTGTCAGTAAATAACAGTAAAATAACAGACTAAAATACCTTTTTCTTATTCCAAAATTTTCTATGTTTAATTAAAAAAAGTAATTAGATGTCGGTTTACATATATATTTTAATTAATTAATATTGTTGTTAGTATTTTATTCAGTTGGATTATGTAAAAAGTATTCATTTCAAACCATTTTGTAGTCATTCTAGGTAATTTACTGAGGCCCCTTGGTGGACATCAGGTCTTTGTTGTTTTATGTCAAAACCATTTTAACATTGAGAATTTGTCTTCTGCTTTAGACTAAATGTTATTGTCATTTTATTTACCTATTATTGACCATTTTTTAAATAGTTGTTGCTTTGAATTATTTCTGATCACCCCAAATGGTTAACCTCACTGTAAATGTAACATTGTCTCACTTTTACATATTTTCTTTATGAATTTACCTGTTGTTCATATTTGACATTATTGTAATTTAGGGGTTGTTTGACAGAAGTGAAGATGCTATCATTTCAAAGAAGAAGGACAGGATGTGGTTATGATCCAGTAGAGTTTTACTCTCTTTTTTCTGACGTCAAAACTCACAGTTTAACTCAAACTGAGCCCTGACACCTCAGAAGGAAAATTCACAGTTTACTTCGCTAGTTTTCCCATGGTTGTACGTGAAGAGTATCTAGTATTGTAGTGCAGTCTTGGTACAACTCATCCTAAAGAGATGGACATGGACACTTCCTCATTCCTGTCAGTGGCAGGCTTAGAAAAAACTTGTGCAATCATGCTATCAAGTGTAATGAGGTGTAACTTTATTTCTGTTATGTGTTAAAAGGATCATTTTTTAGATCTTCATCAGAATTTCTATTTGATTTACAGAGGAAGTGCTTGAAAAGATTTGTGGCTGACTAACAGATGGGGGGCAGTCCCTGACTTTCACCCCATTAACAGTTCAGTCTAAGTCAGTTCCGCAGATTGTCCTAATGAGAAATCTGTGTATTTTCAGTAAATTACAGATAGGTGGATTTTTGGATTTTCTTCAACAAAATAAGGCTGAAAAAGGTAATCATAGGAATTTTGTTTCAAAAGTACCTCAAAAGAAAGGAAGGGAATTAAAAGAGCATTTGGAAAGTTGAGGAAATTCAGATTTGAGAAGGTTGATGTCAGCATGTGAATATTCTTGTACCTGCATTTCTCTGAATTTGACATTAGTGGCAGTAGTGAGCTGGTATTCTGGGGGCTTTCCTCTGTTTTTTTCACTGCTTTACTTCCTGGAAGTAGCAATCAAGCGAGCCAGAGAGAGGGAGGGAGACATAATGCACATATCCGAGAAAGTGAAACAAACTCAGTTTTTGTGAGCCCTTTGTGTAAAACCGAGAGCTTCTGTCTCTACATTTGTTTGTCAGACAGGGTAAGTGTCTGTCTTTTTCTGTGTAGGTCACATCACTGCCGTGGGGGAAAAACTGGGGAAATGAAATGCATGTGTCGGGGTTTGCAGCTCAGTTGATGTTTTGATTCAGCACACTGACTATTTTAGCGACGGGCCTTGTGGGTTTTTAGCAGTTCTGGATTGGTGTCTGTGTGAGACAGTCTCAACAACAATTTTCTGTTTTTCCACATTACAGGATGGATGATACACATTATCAAATTGGATTTGTGGTCAATGAGGTGAGCCACATTTTGTCTTTTACTGTAGTTTCCTTACTACATGTTTTGCATTTAGATATACTTGTGATGTGCTGTGAATGAGAATTGTGTTGATTATAAAATTGTTATCAATCTAAACTGGTTTAATTTTTAATGGTGAATTTCATATTTTTAGATTAGGATTTTGTTAGAAATTTTAAAAATATCCATGATTTATTAAAATTATATTTAAAATGTTTTTATTTTATTTTGTTTTTTTTTTTACAAATTTCAGTTTGAATATTCATATTGTACATTATATGACTGTTTAATATAAGAATCAACTGACACTGTTTTATAGTTTTATAGTTTTCTGCTATAAAAATACAGGAATTTTCACAATCAATAGTGTTATTTGGAAATAATCATTCCAGAGTTGGTGGAATTATTATTATTATTATTATTATTATTATTATTAATTTTAGTTTACTTAAATAGAAAATAATAATAATTTTAAAATACTGGAAAAACTTTAATGTAAAGAATTTCAATGCCATAATATTAAAGATTTGAAAGGCAATTTTTGAAGAATGTTTTATTGGGAAGTTATAGATTATAGAAATTGTATTATTATTATTATTATTATTATTATTATTGTTATTATTATTATTATTAGTAGTAGTATAGAAATCAGTAGAGTACTGGAATAGTTTATTGGAGAATTTGAGCAAAATGATGTTTAATTTAGTGTGTAGCTTTCATGTTGTTTTTGTAATTTTGAAATAATATAGTAAAAATAAAATATATGAATATAAATGAATTAATTTAGTTTATTATTTCACAATATATTACACAAAGCATAAACATGCATCATATGTTTCACTCCAAAAAATTGTTAATCAGATTTATTTATAAACAAAAACATTCATTTTGATGGGTCATAGGCAAATAAATGTGAATGTTTAAGGTTGAAACGTTCATTTAATGCCTTTACGATGCCACACTTCATCCTGAAACTGGTTTCACATTGATCAAATCGCAGTCTGCACATTTATGAGCAAGCTATATTGCAATAATAGCAATTTCATTTTGATGCCTCATTTATGCATACCTTTTGATGTGTTGTCTAAATTTACTTGTAGTACATTGTTTTTTTTATATAGACATAATAGTTTACAGTACATCAGCAGAATTATCCTTGTAACAAATTTTTTTATAAAACTGGTGCATTGTTAGTTTTCATCCTCAGGCATGTTACCTTTGTCCTAAATATTTGTATGTTATACTCACATAAATACAATATTCACATACTGATGATGTACACATGTCATTTTCAGCCTATGACGTTTCCTTCAGCCTATGACGATCTTCCATATATGCCTGAAGCTTTTGAGGTGAAGCATGAGCCCTTTGTGCAAGAGACAGGTAAGCTAACAACGTGCTTTATTAATGCTTTTTATGTCTTGCTTTGCGTTGTTCTTTTAATTTAATTGGAGAAAAGTCTTATTGCTAAGTGCTGTCTTTGTTTTTTCAGTTGATGGCCCTTACATACAGATAATTGAGGAGCCAAAGCAGGTGGGACCTTCCAAACTATCTTCAAATGTTAAAAGTGATCAAATAATGTACAGTACAAGTCATTTTGTAAGCATGTGTCACTATATGTGCATATAATGTGGGATAATTCCAGAATGTATGCAATGGAATTCCCCAAATAGAGGTTTTTTATCAGTGAGGAAGGTGTTATGTAAATAACATTGTGTGTTTCAGAGAGGATTCAGATTTCGTTATGAATGTGAGGGCCCATCCCACGGTGGCCTACCAGGGGCCTCCAGTGAAAGGAACAGGAGGACGTATCCCACTGTCAAGGTTATTATTATTAATATTATTATTATTATCACATTGACTACTTCATAGTTTGTGACACGGTACCATTCAAAACTACCAGTAAAAATGTAGTTAATTTTATCCAACTTAAGATACTTTAAATTTTACAAGAGTTAAAGTAAAGATAAGATTGAATGATACATTAACATTTAGTCATTCAGCAGAAGCTTTTGTCCAATGTGACTTACAGTTAAGGAGGTATTAGTGATTCAACAAAAGGCAGTACACACAAGAAGTGCTAATTATACAGGGACTGTTTGTGCTCAAAGAAGTAAGTGCTAAAGTTAAGAGAGGGGAGTTTTTAAATGTGTTAATTATGATGTTAAATATATATTGAAACACATTGTTTGTTTAAATAAATAATATTATTTTGCACTCTTAATTTTAAAAGTGAATTTTCAATAGTCAATTAAATCAGTTTCCACAAAACTATGAAGCAGGACAAAGTACAATAGTTATATATGACTATTAATGATTGAGTAGCAATGAATACTTCTGAAGTATCTTGTGACACTGAATAGTGGAGTAATAATAATTACCTTCCTTTTGTTGTTGTTGTAATAATCCAAACTTGTAAGATTTTATTTTATATTTGATCAAATAAATATTACAATATGGTACCATTTCTGTAAATCAATCAATTAATAGGTCATACATTGACCACATGTAAAGGACTATGTACTGATTCACATATGATCATATTTCTCACCTTTTTTAAATGTTTAAATGTTTGATGAAAATGTAAAAAATCTAAAATAAATATTACAATTATTCACAAACTAAAGATTACAAGTTCATTATAAAAACATAACACTTAATACAATTCAAAATGTATCACTGTAATACATACTTTACTATAATAATAATAATAATTATCATTATTCCTATTATTAATATTATTATTATTATTATTATTTTATTAATATTAATCTTATTATTAAAGCTGTCACTGCTCCTCTGTTCCCTACACCCACTACTTTATTTGTCAACATTCTTCTTCTTCTTCTTCTTCTTCTTCTTCTTCTTCTTCTTCTTCTTCTTCTTCTTCTTCTTCTTCTTCTTCTTCTTCTTCTTCTTCTTATTATTATTATTATTATTATTATTATTATTATTATTATCATCTTTTTTATGTACTAGCTTTAAATACTATATCCATACTTTTATATGTGCCCATTATGTTTTTTTTCTAAACAATTTTATTTAATTTTATTTGTTTATTTATTTTCTGTTTATTCGTTAGCGCTTTTTTTCCTCCTTATTTATGTGTATATTGTTACTGACTATACTCCATGTATCCTGTCAATCTGTTTTGGTGTTGCTTAACAACAAACAAGCATGCATCTTTCCCATGATGCTGTTATTCATGTTTCTGACTGCAATATTATTTAATATTGCGCTCACATAAATCATGAAATAGTTTAACAATAAACAACATATTTAGTGACATCACAAAATAATAGAGCATAATATGAAACGATAAACTATTTTTATTTTGTCCATACTACACATCGTCAAATTGCACAGCCCTACATAGTGAGCGGAATTCACTTTAATATATAAAGTCTTGCTGATATTATAACGTTTTGACTGTTATCTACAGGTGTTAAACTTTGTGGGCAATGCTCGTGTGGAGGTTCAGCTGGTGACACACACAGACCCTCCACGAGTTCACGCACACAGCCTTGTGGGTCGACACTGTAATGAAAGCGGGGTCTGCAGTGTTGATGTCGGGCCTAGTGATTTCACAGCACAGTGAGTGAACGCGATTACTGCTCGTATGATCTTTTTCCTTGTTATTATGATTAAGCTAGATTGTCTGTGCAACTTTGTCATGTGCTGTTTGTGTGTTTATTGTGCAATCTGTGTCTAGATTCAGTAACTTAGGCATCCTGCATGTCACAAAGAGAGGAGTGGTAGAAGTCTTAACGAAAAGGCTGAAAGAAGAGAAGAGGAAGGTGAAAGGGCCTGGATATAAGTTTAGTGGTGAGAGTTATTTGACGATAACTATTGAATTGTCTTTTTGCTGCTTGTGTCTTCTTCTGATGTAATGTTTCTTGTTTTCTCACTCTTGCAGATGCAGAGGAAAATGCTCTTATGCAAGAAGCCAAAGAGTTAGGCAAAAGCATGGATCTGAACATTGTACGATTAAAGTTCACTGCCTACCTGCAGGACAGCAATGGGAGTTACACCCGAGCATTGAAGCCTGTTGTGTCCAATCCTATATATGACAGCAGTAAGTCCTGCTACACAAAAACTACACAGTAAAATAAAAAAAGAGAAAAGTTCATATACAGTTGAAGACAGAATTATTAGCTTGTTTATTTTTTTCCCAATTTCTGTTTACAGAGAGAAGATTTTTTCAACACATTTCTAAACATAATAGTTTTAATAACTCAAGTTCTAATGACTGATTTATTTTATCTTTGCCGTGATGACAGTAAATAATATTTGACTAGATATTATACAAGACACTTGTATACAGCTTAAAGTGACATTTGAAGATTTGAAAATTTCCTTGCTCTGTTAAACGTCATTTGGGATATATTTAAAAAAGAAAATAAAATCACAGGAGGGCTGATAAATCTGACTTGAACTGTATATCATACCTTTTATGAATATATTGAAGTAGCCTTTTATTTATTAGCAGTATGTACTAAATCCTGTACAGTTTCTATTATTTTTTGTAATTTCCATGTTGTTCTTTGTTTAGTTTTATTATAACATCATTATTAATATAATTAATTTCTTTAGTTTTTATTTTAATTAATTTTTTTTCTGCTGAAGTATACATTATAAATATGAAATGTAATCTAATTAGGCCTCGTGGAACATAAAATATATAATTTTTAAGATTGACCATTATAAATTAGTTAGTGAATAAAAAATAATAATAAAAAGGTGCATTAAATTGATAAAAGAAATGCTAGTAAACACTATTCTGACATTAATATTTTATTTATATCACAAAATGTATTAAAGTTTCCTCAAACATATTGAGCAATACAGCTGTTTGTAGAACAAATAAGAATAGATGTTAAATAATTTTATGTTTATAAATATTCATTACAGAGTAATAGTAAGTATCAAAACAATTTCTGAATGATCCTGTGACACTAAAGACTGGAGTAATTATGCTGAAAATTATATTGCAAATGAATTTACTAAATTTGTTTAATAATTTTTTTTGATTTGTTTATAAATGTTTATTTAAGACCTCAGCAATAAAGTATCTACAATATTTATCAAATATATGGTGAAGATGGGTCTTACTCTTAATCTTGCTCCATCTAAAATTTTAAACAAGAACAGTTTAGGTAAAAAAAAAATGTCTTGCTAATCTTGTCATAAAATAATATAAAATGTGTTGCTCTTTACCCAGAATCACCAAACGCTTCCAATCTGAAGATCTCTCGTATGGATAAAACCTCTGGGTCAGTGCTGGGAGGAGAAGAGGTCTTTCTGCTCTGTGATAAAGTTCAAAAAGGTTATTAGCTTTTTTTATTGTGATTATGATCATTTTAGTAAGATATTCTACAACAGTTTAGATCAAATGCTGTTTCTGCTCCTTTGTTCTCCAGATGATATTGACATCCGCTTTTATGAGGAGGAAGATGAATGGGAGGCATTAGGAGACTTTTCTCCCACTGATGTCCACAAACAGGTGTGTTTTACAAATTAATGCATTTATTTTGGATAGAGTTTATATATATAAATATATATAGTAGTGAATGTTTAAAGTGGATTAAACCCTTTTATCAAAGTCCTACTTAAACTATACAACGACACCCAATCTTGTCTTAGGGCAATTTTGAAAAAGTTTTTTGATCCACATCAAATGTTGATTACTTTTAGATCCAACCTTTACTTAAACAGTGTTTTGTGTGTGTGTGTCTGTCAGTATGCGATCGTGTTTAAGACGCCTCCGTACCGCTGCACCAACATCGATCGACCTGTCACAGTGTTTCTGCAGCTTAAGAGAAAGAAGGGCGGCGACTGTAGCGAACCAAAGCAGTTCACATATGTCCCACACAATCAAGGTTAGTAGTGCTGTTCAATACTATTTGTATTTAAATCCCATCTCTGAGAATTAAAATATAAATTTCATTTATTTAAATTACATTTTGGTGAGCACAAGAGTCTTTTTTTTTTTTCAACATTTAGGTTTTACCACCTAAACTTAATCTTACAGACACCACAAATGCTCACTGGTTTATTTGATCAAATCTACACCTAATAAAACTTAATATAGTAGTATGTTTTAAAATATATTAAAACTTAAAAAAACTTTTTTGTGATCACTTCTATTATTAAGATCTTTATATGTTTTAGTTTCCCTTTTTATTCCTTTCAGTGTGTAGCTCTTGGTAACCTTTAGTTCCCTTCTTTTTCTTCTTTCCAATGTGTTACTCTTTGAATGCTTTCTTTTAAGCCTTTATTTTCTTATTAACATTTCATTTATAATAAGTTAACATGTGATGTATTCTTTATGGCTTCTTTTTTGGCGTTGCTCTTATTATGGCTGTTATAATTTTTTTCCTATAGGTTATTGATTTACTGTTATTATTATTATTATTATTATTATTATTATTATAGTTACTATTATTAGTACTACCACCACTTCTCACATGTGTTAGAAAGGTGTGAGTAGTGCTGCAGAACATATCATATAGCATGTTTGTCTTTGATTTTGAGTTGGTTTATGTCTATTTTAAAATGTAATTTATTCTTTTCTGAATTTTCAGCAGACTTTACTCATTAAATCTTCAGTATCAGATTTGCTGCTCAAGAAACATTTCTCATTCTTATTATCATACTTATAGAAATCAGTTGTGCAAAATGTCTTTATGTAACCTTTCATAATGTCATTTTTGATCAGTTTAAAGCCGAAAGCGTCAATTAATGGGACTGTTCCCCCAAAAATGAAAAATCTGTCATCAATTACTTGCCCTTGACTTGCTTCAAACCTGTTTGAGTTTCTTTCTTCTGTTGAACACAAAATAATATATTTATAAGAATGTTGTAAATCAGTAACCATCGACTTCCATAGTATATGTTTTTCCTACTGTGGACCTCCATGGATACCAGTTCCCAACATTCTTCAAAATATCTTCTTATATGTTCAACAGAACAACAAAATCAAACTAGATTGGAATAGGTTAAGAGTGAGGAAATGACAGAATAAACATTTTTAGGTGAACTATCCCTTTAAATAACCCTGGACTGTTAAATTATACATTTTTATTACCACAGTTTTTTGCACAGTACTGTGCATTATTGATCTATCCAATGACAGTTTGTCTCCTGTCCACTTCCTAGACAAAGAAGAGGTTCAGAGGAAGAGGATGAAGGCTCTTCCAGATCATTATGGTGGCTGGCGCGGAGGACCCCAAGGTGGAGCAGGGGGGTTTGGAGGACCTGGATCTGGAACAGGAGGAGGAGGAGGAATGGGAGGAGGTGAGACATCCCACAAACTCGAAGGCTATGCAGGTTTTCAGTTCAATTAATTATTTTATCTTTCAGCAGTAGTGCTCATATATTTATCTTTTGATGCCTGCAGGTTTCCCTTTTAATCCGATGGATAATTCAAGTTTTTTTGTTGGTGGATGTGGAGGATTTGGTGGGGGTGCACAAATGTCTGACTCCCCTCCTCAAACTGATGGAGCAAACACACAGTCTCAGTCGAACTCACAAATACGACAACAGCTCATTCAGATTGGTGAGTGTCATTTTATTTCAGCTATCATTAAAGGAATGCTTTGCCCACATATTCATGTTTCCTCACCATTTACTCACACTCAAGTGGTTCAATGTATAAATTTCTTTCTTCTGTTGAACACAAAACAAGATATTCTGAAGAATGTTGGGGCGGAAAACAGCCATTGACATTCATAGTGGATGAATGGGTGCTTTTTTAGCCTTCTTCGGTATGTCTTTCTTTGTTTTCAACAGAAAAAAAAAACTCGGGTTGAAGATGAACAAATGGTGATAGAATTTAGATTTTTAGGTGAAGTATACTTTTAAACTCAAGACATTTGTGGTGTTCAGTCATGCATGTTTCCTTCCTGTTGTTTTCACTCACAGCTCTACACAATCGTGCTAATTTGGCGGCAAAATGCAATGCTCGCGCTTTATTACAGTACAGCAGCACAGGTGATGCGCGCCCCCTGCTGGCGCTGCAGAGACATCTGTGTGGAGTGCAAGATGAGAACGGAGACACGTATGTCTTTTCCACATCTCTGCTTTTTAGCTTGTATATGCTCTCTGTTATTTAATATCTTGATTTATATTAAAGTAAAGTTTGCTGTTTGGGATTAATTTATCTGCTAAATGCATCTAAAGTCAATTGTTACAATATAGTGAGTTTAATTTGAATATACATTTGTACTTTAGTAATTAGAGTTTTAAACTATTATATTTAATTTCCAATAGGCCTCTTCACTTGGCCATTATTCACCAGAAAACTGTTGTGGCGGAACAGCTTATTAAGGCCTTGAACAGCAGCCCACAGCAGAAGTTCTTCAACAAACTCAACAAGCTCAGTCAGGTAATTTACAATAAATATATTGTAGAAATACTTTTAAAATGCATAATCTGATGATTTTATTTTATTATTCATGTTATATATTCATGTAAATACATATATACATATATGTATGTAGTATTTTATTATTATTATTTTTTTACATTCTATTTTCTTTCATCTCCAGGCTCCTCTGCATCTGGCTGTGATCACCAAGCAACCCAAGTTAGTAGAGATGTTGATGAAATCGGGTGCAGACCCGAGTCTGCTGGACCGAGAGGGCCGGACAGGGCTTCACTTGGCCGCACATACTGGTGATGATGTCATACTAAGACTGGTCCTGAGCCTGCTAGGAGAGCATCACTCCCATTTAATAAACAGTGCTGACTTTACAGGTGAGACGAGACACACACCTTCTGTTAAAATGTCACTTATGGTTGCATGGAATTTTACAGCACATATTGAGTTTTTTTTTTTCACTATTTACAGGTCAGTATCCAGTCCATCTCGCTGTGAAGAAAGATGGAGAGCGTTGTTTGCGATTGCTGGTAGAAGCAGGAGCAAAGATTAACATGCCAGAGCAGAAAAGTGGCTGCACTGCACTGCACCTGGCAGTGAGGGACAACCTGTTGAAACTGGCCTGTAATCTCATCACTGAGGTAAAGCTGTTGGACCGTTAAGATTTCTCATAGTCCTGTGGTCACAGTTACATTTAGTTGTACTTGTTATACTACTATTACAAGTCCAGTTTACCAAGTAGAAAATGTGTATAGTACAATAAATGTTGTTAAAAGCTCTTAAAATAAATATTTCTTAAAATTACCTTCAATGTTGAAAACAACTGTCCTGTTTAATATTTTTGAGTTTTACTCTAATCATTATAAAATTCAAAGGAGCAACATTAATTTGAAATAGAAACGTTTGCAATGTATGTTAATTGATAATGTCATGCTTCCCTGCTAAATCAAAATTTTCTTAAAGAACATTTACTGACCTCACATTTTGGTACAGCTCTGGAAACATGACTAATTTGCATTTGGGGATTTTCTTTTTCATTTTCATGCAAATTTTTATAAGATTCAGTACACGGCTAATGTTCTCCTATATTTAGTACAGAAAACAGCCACCACCAATGTTTTGTTCTCAAAGTTAAATGTTTGTTCTGTTACAGCTGAAGGCTGATGTGAATGCCTGTACCTACGGGGGCAACAGTCCTCTTCATTTAGCTGCCAGTCAGGGCTCTCCACATCTCTGCTCCATGCTGATCGCTGCAGGTATTTTACAAACTTCCTTTCCTATGAATGTAATTCAAATATCAGATACTTCCACATCTGTGAAGGCCTAGATACCATTGCCTACTGATCAATAACAAACTCATGTTGTTATGGTATTAAATCTTTTTATATACACTCATGAGGTTGTAGTTATAAAAGTCTTTTTTACCTGAGTCTTAGTCTTAAACACACTTTTAAAAAAATCTTAATGGTGAAAAAATAAGGATGCTCAGAAATTGAAATACTGGTCAAAACAATACTCTTAATATTATGCAGAAACCAATACCCAGTATATATAGGCAAATGAATAGAAATGTTGTTATTAATGTTTTTAAGCTTGACTACAGAGACCAAACTGAATGGTGTAGTGGACTATTGATTTTATTTAAAAACTTTAACTGCAAAAACAAACCAAGGAAATGTCTAGATTTTTCTGTTATTTACAAATTACTGGTAACACTTTACAATAAGGTTCATTAGTTAATGCATTTACTAACATTAACTAATCATAAACAACACATGTACAGCATTTATTAATCATAATTGAACATTTACTAGTGCATTATTAATATCCAAGTCCATGCTTGTTAACATTAGTTAATGTACCATGATTAACATGAACTAACAATGAACTACTGTATTTTCATTATCTAAACGTTAACTAACATGAACAAATGCAATAGTAAATGTATTGTTCATTGTTTGTTCATGTTAGTAAATGCATTAATTAACATTAACTAATGAACCTTATTGTAAAGTGTGACCAAATTACTATTATGAGATCCATATTATATCACGTTGAAAAACTCGCACTGCCAGCATTTTGCCTTCCCAATCCTTTAAACTCTTTAAGTGTGGATCTGCAGCGTGAATCTCATCACATCATGTGGAAGGCCAGTAGCACACATCTGCAATGAAATAAATCATCATTTATTTGCCGATACCAATATCCATAAAGCAAGAATAGTATTAAAAGCAGCGCTGATAAAAAAATTGTTGAAGTTTTTCACACTCAAATTTGCATCTGTATTTGCCATTTTTTGTAAATAATGCTGAATCATATCTGTAAGAAACATAAAGTTTAAAATCAGTCAAATATTGTCGTCTTTGTTTCAGGTGCTGATAAACGCATAGAGAATGACGAGCCTCTTTTCCTGAGCTCGTCTTCCTCAGATGAAGATGAAGAGAGCGAGAAGAAGCTTTCAGAAGACATGGTTCAGCAAGTTCACTGCTTGTCGATATCATCCGAGAGAGGAGTGTTTAACCCACGGAAGAGACCTGCTGCTGGACACACTCCCTTTGACCTGGCCAAATCCCAAAAGGTTTGCATTACCGTATTTATCATACAGTGGGCAGGTGGATGACTAAATGCATGTCACAGATTTAACCTTTTAAATCTCTATCGTCTTCCATAGGTTAGAGATTTATTAGATGGCAGGAAAGGCCCCAAGCCCAATTCGCTCAGCCCTAAGAGGACCAAAATAAGCACAGAAGAAGGTAATACACTCAGATAGCATTCTATATGTGCTCACATGCTCATGCTTCTAGCATATGTGGCTGATATGGACTTGTCTTGCTGCAGTGAACCAGGATTTGGACAACGAGGTGCTGAGCAAGCTGTGTGGGATTCTAATTCATGACGATGTACCTTGGAGGGAACTGGCTGAAAAACTGGGTATGCTGACACTCACCCATCTGTACCAGGACAGCGCTTCACCCTGTCAGAAGCTTCTTGAAAGCTATCAGGTAAGATACTGTTATTGGTAAACGGATTGCAGGATAGACAAAATCACCATTATCAAAATGTTCCTGTGTAGTTTTATGCACTGGTAGAGACAACATATGTTTTGTTCCAAATAACATATGCTATATAAACTAAGTAGTTACACACTGTTATTCTTAATGCCGCCTCCCACTGTCTGGGTATATAATTTATGCTTAAAAACAGCATAGAATAGTGCACAAGTACACAAATTGCTGTTTAGTGTACAGTGCTCAGCATAAATGAGTACACCCTTTATAAATCTATCTATTATATGTATAAATATTTTCTATAGGATGCTGTGCAATTTTATGTTTGTGCATATACATTAGTTTAATCAGTACTGAAGCCAAATCTGGAGCTAGTCTAATGAAATAACTTACCGGTTCAAAAGTGAGTACACCCAAATTTCAACAGTATGTCAGGGATATCTTAAATACAAGTTTTAACAAGAGGAAAATGAAGAGAAATGAAAAATGTTTTGCAATACTTTACTTGAATTTAAATATATTATCTTTCTATTTCTATAGATTTTTAGTGACTCAAATATTATTTAAATAAATATATTGGCTTATTAAATCTGCTTTGTTCAAATGCACTAAATATATGCTGAGCACTGTAGCTTTAACTTTTCTTTACTCACCATTTAACTACTAAATGTATAAATAATATGCAATAAGTTAATAAATAAATGTAGAATTTGTTTATAAATTATGCATAATAATCTTTACATGTGGTATTATTTTTGTTTCAAACATGTAATTAAGAATGAGGTCATGGGAGCTTGTTCCCATTTCACAAGTCTAACTTTTTCTCAGAATTGTCGGTCCACTTTGAAAAGAATAAATTCAAAATATGAAGTTTATTTATTGCAGATCTTTGAAAAAAAGTTCAACTCAATACAGTGAAAAATACTCAAAATTGTGGGAGGAGATCATTTCAAAATGGCGTAAAAAAATCTAAATTGTGTGTTACTTTTATTACTTTTTATTAGAAATGTAAGATCTTAAAACAATCCTGAGAAGAAAAGTGGAAATGGAAGAGTTTTTCTCAAAATTGTGAGATAAGAACAATTCTGAGAAGAAGTCAAAATATTTGTGAGATTTTATCGCAAAATTCATGATAAACTGACAAATCATGTGTGCATTGCTTTTCTTAGAAAAAAGAAGAAAAAAATTATATTAAGTCAGATTTGCAAAATATAAACTCACTGTAAGGTTGTATTTTACAGTTTTTTTTCACAAAACTGGTGAATTATTAAGCTACTAAATAACATTTAAAAAACACAATGAATTACTTAAAGCAACTACATGTACATATGAAAATAAATCTGTAGGCTGTATTTATTAGGTTATACCTTTTAGTATATTTTGAATTCACACATCCTCTGTCTGCTGTCATCTGATCTAAATGCTTTACTAAGGGTATTTGTGTATGTTTTCAGTTGAGTGGTGGTCCTGTGGATGGCCTGGTGGAGGCGCTGCAGGCTCTGGGTGTGAGGGAAGGAGTGAGGCTGCTGAGAGATAGTCAACCCAGAGAAGACAAACAGAGCTCAGGTACACACACAAATCAACACATGTAACAAACTAAACACTTTAACACTTCTAAATCAGACAGATCTTTGTGCACTCGAATATCGGAGCATATTGTTTCCTCAAGCCAAATCCATCTTATTGCTACCACCCTATAATTGTGTACACACACACACACACACACACACACACACACACACACACACAATTGTCTTTAAGCCATACATTCATACAGAAACACCCTTAAGGCACAAAAGAAAACTTGTGCTGGTTTGTGCATCTTTTGTGGCTTTAATAAGAAACAAATTAAGTTCAGTTCTTTCAGTGAAGAAGCATACAGCAGTTTGATTTGTATATTGTATTCTATTGCTTTTTTCATTATTTTGAGGACTTTGTTTTTATTTGGTTTTTACTTTGTACATTCTACCATGGTATTGACCTTATTCTTCACGTACGAGTGAGCACAGCTATTGGAATTTTGTGGCTTGAGATTTGACTATAAGACTTCTCATGCACTTCTATTGATTTTTAGAGGTTAAAAAGAGCTCGATCTGCTGCTTCATGTTGCAAACTGATATTTTCTTGTGATATTCTTCTTCTTTCTATCTATATTTATGAACAACTTTGTTTTTAGAGCAAGAAATCTAATCGTTTTCTACCGTTTATTGTTCCCTAGTCATGTCCCCAATAGGCGCCTGAATCAGAAGTTCTAAAACAATCAAAAAACGAGCACACTGTTTATAGGTGTAATATCAACCTTATTTACAGAAAAATATATACTATATCTCTTTAAATAAAGCAATCAGAAAAGACTGTAAATGCTACAAACTCATCTAAAAAGTGAGCAATAATAATCCAATAATCTATGATCATTTTTAAAAATCAAGATTTCTTTTGCACCGTCAGAATATTTAGACTGTTGAACGCATAAAGTGTTCAACTTTACACACTTCTTTTATTCAGTTAAATAAATGCATCATCCAGGTATTTCAATTGCATTTATTCCTTATAGAATTTATGCTGTAAATGCACTACTTCACTATTTATATTACACTACCTGACAAAAGTCTTGTCATCAATCCCAATTGTTAGAGCAACAAATAATAACTTGACTTCTGCCACTTTTCCAAATGATCCACTAGAAGTTAGATCTTTCCAATGATTCCTCCATTGAACTGCATCTTAATCATCACAAATACTGCAGAAGACCTATTGGAACCTGCATGGACCCAAGATTCTCACAGAAATCAGTCAAGTTTGGTGAAGGGAAAATCATGATTTGGGGTTACATTCAGTATGGGGGCATGCAAGAGATCTGCACAGAGGATGGCAACATCAACAGCCTGCGGTATCAAGACATCTGTGCTGCCCATTATATTACAAACCACAGGAGAGGGCCAATTCTTCAACAGGATAGCGCTCCTCATTCTTCAGCCTCCACATTAAAGTTCCTGAAAACAAAGAAGGTCAAGGTGCTCCGGATTGGCCAGCCCAGTCACCAGAAATGAACATTATTGAGCATGTCTGGGGAAAAATGGAGGAGGCATTGAAAATGGATCCAAAGAATCTTGATGAACTGTTGAGAGACAAGACATTTGTCTAAGAATTAATTAAAAATCATGGCACATGGCACAATTTTATTTTGGTTAAATAAGCGTAATCTAGAGGACTTTGCCTTTCATATAAGCCACTTCTGATACCAAATGATCAACTAGAAGTCAAGTTATCATGTGTAATTTCAAAAACTTGGTGACAAGACTTTTGTGAGGTAGTGTACATGGTGTAGAATAGTGTATAAGTACGTAAATTGAGACACACCTCTTATGTTTGCACATACTTGGTGATTAAAGTGAGGTGTGATATTAATCAAAGGCCTCTTTCTTTTTTTTACTAGACTCCACAGAGGACAGTGGCTTCGGCAGTCAGTCTATTGGAGAGGAGATGGCAAATCCTGCAGTGGGCAATCACTGATCATCAGTATCCATTCAATAAGGACAACTTAGCACTTTATTAGTTTACTGGTTCTTCAGGTGCAAACCGTTGGACTGTACATCATCTCAAATAGGAAATGCAGCACACCAGAGAAAGGATTGAAAAGAGCAGTTTTGAGGTCAAAATCTCTCAATGGTATTACATAACAATAAGACATGACAGGAATCGGTTGCTTTAAGATTCTCAAATCTCTGCGGTATGGAGTGAAGCTGCTTTTCTGCAGGCATTTCAGTGCTTGTATCTTATCCCCACATGAGCAACAAAACCCATCTGACTTCACGGTAATTTAACAATAATGCGACTGTCGTTTTTTAGCACAGCTGTAACCTTAACATGTTTGTAGAATGTACTGATATGAATAATTCTTGTCAGCTGTCGTTTGATATGATATGCAAACTTAAGAATATTTTCTGATACATCTAAAGACTTATGCTGTTTATTTATGTACATTTTTATGTTGCAGTTGTGTGTTTCTTGGATGCAGAAATAAATAAGTTTGTTTTATTAAAGATATTTCATCATTCTTTGTTTTTAGACTGAATTTTGGGAAATCGATACATTCATTCATTGTGATGATTGTTTTAAGCATCCATTCATCATCTTATAATGATTTCTGGACGGGTCACACTGAAAAGTAGACTATTGACAAATTCAAATTCAGCTTTGCATTAGCAAAATATTTCAAATGTATTAAGTTATTTTCAAATTTTAACATGTCCCTGTTACTGTTTTTTTTCTGTATTTTTGCTCAAATAAATGCAGCCTGTGTGAAAAAAAATGGCCAAAAAATTTAAAATTGTATTTTAAATTGTAATAATATTTCACTTCATTACTGTTTTTAGTTACTTTTTTTGCTAAGTTAATGAACATTATTTATTAAACATATTATGTATTTGGAATGTTGTTAAAAGTCTACTGTCCGTAATGCTGTAAAACATTTATGGTGAACTTAAATGGACAAATTTTCCTAAATTGCGTTTTAGAATATATAAAAATTGTTATTTTTAATTTTAATGATATTAATTCACTAAATTATGCCATATCGGTTTTACTGTATTTTTGCTCCAATAACAGCAGCCTTTGATTTTTTTTTTGTTTGTTTTTTTAATCAGAGTAACCCCAAACTTATTTTAATATTTATTTAAAATATAAATATACAAACATTTATAATAAACTAAAATATAATTCACTAAGGGTGGCACAGCGGCTCAGTGGTTATCACTGTCACCTTGCAGCAAAAGGCCAGTTGGCATTTCTGTGTGGAGTTTGCATGTTCTCTCCGTGTTTACTTTGGTTTCCTCCGAGTGTGCCAGTTTCCCCCACAGTCCAAAGACATGTGCTATAGGTGAATTGGACTAATTAAATTGACCATAATGTATAAGTATGTGTATGTGAAAGTGTATGGGTGTTTCCCAGTACTGGATTGCAGCTGGAAATGCATCCGCTGTGTAAAACATATGCTGGAATATTTGGAGATTGATTCTGCTGTGGTGACCCCTGACAAATAAAGCGAGAGGAATTAAGCTGAAGGAAAATTGATACCTTCCTAAATATACATTTATTTCTGCTCAAATGTTGTGCAAAGCAGAAGAGACTGAAAAACATTCATTTAACCTTATGTTGTTATCCCAGGGGCAGCACAGTGGTGCAGTGGGTAGCACAATCACCTCACAACAAGAAGGTCGCTGGTTTGAGCCCCAGCTGGATCAGTTGGCATTTCTGTGTGGAGTTTGCATGTTCTCCGTGTTCACATGTGTTTCCCCCACAGTCCAAAGACATGCGGTATAGGTGAATTGACTGAACTAAATTGTCTGTAGTGTATGTGAGTGTGTAGGTGTTTCCCAGTGTTGGGTTGCGGCTGGAAGGGCATCCGCTGCCTAAAACATGCTGGATAAGTTTTTTTTTGTTTATTTATTATTTTAATAGAGTGACTAAGCTGAAAAGAAAATGATTGAATGAAATTTTATTTCATTATAAATCATCTGAACCCCATTTATAGTCTTGTGATGTGCACACAAATATATCAAATGAAGCGGTTATCGTTTCAAAACAGATTTATTTTTCCTATGCCTTCAAAACATACAAACATAGCAATATCTTTTACTGAGAGGCTGTAACATAATATTCACATTATATACAGCTAGAGAGAATAACACAACAAACACAAAATCTAAGTTATAAGAAATAAGTTACATTTACAGCAAAACCTTTGGGCTACACTGAACTACCCGCAGTGGTTGAGTGTTCCCTATAAAAACTTGTATAAAGCTTTTAGTCAATATGTTTCAGGTATAAACAAATACTCAATATGGATAATAAATGTTCAAAATATATAAATAACTCTTTTTTTGTTTTCATTAAATACACCTATTATTCATAGTGCAGTGAAGCATAACACTACTTAAGTGCCATTCGATGGATTTCGGGTCCCAGATTCTCATTTTGTAGTGTATTTAGTGTCTTTTTATTTCTGAATTTGACCTGTATGCTGGCAGTGTTAACAGTCAGTTTAGATCTGTGTGACCTGGATTTGCATTCATGGTGTTTTGCAAGTTTTACAATTTCTTGGATCCTTCATATTTCTGATACCAACAGGACAATTCACGAGGTTCTGATAAGCAGCATAGAAGCTTACTTTCATTCCTATAAGACAATAGTTCAACTAAATTCATTTTAACACAATAACGCATGTTTGTAAACAGTTAAATTACTTCCAACCAAATAACACTCCTTAAGCAGGTCTCTCAGTGCAATTGAGGTATTAACATGTGGTTACTCTCTGATCAAACCTCCATTTTTACCACAGCACTGAATAAATCACAAATTTTTGAAAATGAGTGCCTGAGAGTTCAATGGCTTGGTCTTTTTTTGACACAGAGATTTTGCATCACGTCATTCTTAAGCTCAATACATATTTTAAAATACACATTACACAAAATAACACAATAGGGTCGATTTTAACATCCGTTTCACATGGTAATAATTGGTCATGAGCACTGCTTGGTTAAAACAAATGACAGCTTAATCCCTTGTGAAAAAGTTAACTTCAGCTAAATTTTAAATGTACTTACTATTGAAAGAAAATAGTTTAAAACATACGTGCTTTAGTTTTTTTATTAACACGTCAAAATATTAAGTTAAAAAAATTATACAGGGGTTGTTTGTGGAAAACAAAAAGCCCACTTAATAGCGACACCTGTGGTGGTTACGTGAACTGCGACAAGCAACTTTTTGCACGTACACATAACGTTCAAGAGACAGAACGTGATTCGGTGCCCTAAAGACTCGTGTTGAAACAATTTCCCATTCTTAGTGTGCAAATGAAGGTAAGTTGTAAATACTTTTCTAGGGCGACGTACTGATAACAAACTTCCAGACGCCATCATCACTGCTCTGCCTTTGAGCAACGGTTTGATGAATGAATATGACGTCTTTCCTTTCAATAAACTAACGTTACACACCAGAAAGAGCGAAAAGAGGACAACAGTTAACTTAATAAAGCAGCCGATTCATAGCGATTTGGATATGTTAGCATCATAATTCACCTGCATCATGTTCACAGATCAGGTAAGTTAAATGAACAAAGACAGTAACGTTAGTGTAATTTAATCAAAAGTAACGTTAGTTAGCGTTGTTTTAAATGACAATATACAGTATTTGCAATACTCCAATTTAATTAATCCGTGACACATTGACATTACTGCACAAAATAGCTCTTTTCAGCATTGTTTGGATCAACATTCGTTACCTGTCATGTTAAATGAAAGAAAGTCTCTCGGGAGCGCGCTTAACCGTCAGTCACGTGTTTTGATTCTTCCGACAAAAACGCCTCAAAATAGAAAAGAATCAGGCTATATTTCAGACCACCTGGGGTTTGGAATATTGTTTTTGACACATTGACAATATAAAAAGTTATTAATTGATAATTTTTCAAACACAAGGCTAGCCCTATTGTTTTTAAACAAAGTAAGCCCGAAGGTTAGCAAGTGAAATTTAAAATTGTTATGTGACACAAGTGAAATTAAAATTGAGGGTGTTCTTGAATTTTTAGTCCTAAGGTGAACAATTAGTAATCAAAATCTAACCTTTTGCTTAGACTTTGGAATAACAGTCCTTCTCTGAAGACGTCAGTTGGACGGCTTGGCTGAAATATGCTTAGCCACGTCATGCGTCATCATACTGAAATAAAAGTCCGCAGCAACTTCTGATTCATGTGGATTACAAGAGTCAGTCAAGATAAAGTGTACTATATTTAAGTACACTTAAGTGGCATTTTCATTAATATTATATTGTCTAAATGTACTGTTTTAAAATGCTTTTAAAATATGAAATAGACTCCAAGTGCAAATATTTATCACAAGGGATGTTCTAGCTACACTGTCATTGTCACTAGTTCCCTGGAATTAACAAAAATGCATTCATATTCTCAGTTATTTTACCAAATGCGAACTGATTGTCTTCAAACATCTTAGGCATGCTTTGAGACGTGCTTTAAGAAGGTTTAAAGGACTATACAGACTAAACTTTCATAAGGTGTTAAAGCGCCTGATCGACTTCAGTTGGAGAACTGATCATCTAAAAAGCAAAATCTACAATGCTTTAAATATATAAAGTGAACCACCTACAGTATCTTCACATGATAAAGAGGTCTCTCCTTTAAAAATTTGCAACTTGTTCTAAGCCGCAACTGTTTTAAACCAACAACCAACAAGCAAAATACACAGATAAAGTCAACAGATCTGTGGTGACAAAACAAAGACTGACAGGAATGAGACAATGTCAGGCTGGTGCTCCTTCTCATCGGCCCACTTGCAGATTTGGGCCCATTTACCGGCTAGAAAAGGCATGCTTTAACCAGCGGTCACATCGGGGACAGAAATCCCAACTGCAGTTTCGTAATCATGACCACTCGACGAGAGCAGCCATTGAAGAAACCTGCAGGCGTCCTGGCAGAGCTCCTGAATGGAGATAAATAACCAATTGTGGCTGGTTCATCTCACTGTTTGGCAGCCTGTTTGAAGCTGTGTCTCTGAGAGTCTGAGCGTTTGGTCCTCCTGCTGCTGCCGCTGCTGCTCCTGCTGGTTTCTTTGGTGCTGCTGGCATGGCTGATGTCCTGGGGTAACGTAGGGCTGGAGTGGGTCCTCTGTAAACCGCTGTCCTCAAACAAACGGCCCTCAAATGCCGCCAGGTCCGTTTCTCCCATGCGGATCTTAGTTCTCAGCAGCATTGTATATGTTCCGTAACGTGTTTTCTGGGAGATACATTGAAAAAAAAGATGTAAGAATGGCAGAATGGAAGTCACTGTAAGAAATTCTCTTGGGAATAGAAAGTAAAGATGTGATGTTTTTACCTCAAAGTCAAGATACTCTTCCCTTTGCTTGTATTCTTCTTGGTCCCTGCTTTTGGTCTTGCGGTCTTGAGGTGTAGAGCGCAGTTCCTGGAGCTCAGCAGAAACAGTCCGAAAACGTGTTTCATGAGATTTGAGCTGCTCCTCCTTGTATCATAATGAAGAACATACAAGAATGTTATTCAGTTTCCTTACCAATACAGGGAAGGGTCTACAGAGGACCTATATATGATAATTAATAAGTCCTAAGATGTGATAATTTTTATAACTTTTTAAACATTTTTTTGCCTTGTAAGAGGATTCCATTAATTTTAAACTATAAAAAAGCAGCTTATTGTACTGCTTACTATTGCAAACTGGTATTTCTTATTATGTTTTATTTAATGTATTACAGCTGGTGTTTTTTAGGAGGCATATTGAATTTCTATACATTTTACATTCCTTCTTTCAATATGTACCTGCCATGTTTATAGAAAGAATGCTGATATGAGATATGAAACACAAACGGTAGTTTACAAATATATCGGGTGAATATGTTTGTAAATCTGATTTTGACTTTGAAAGAGTCAGTGCCTCACCAGCCACAAACCTCACTGCACATCACTGATTTGAGGAATATCTGACCCTTATTTAAAATGTTTCTGAAAATTATGATTAAGATTGGTCAAAGTCAATACATCTAAACATTTGTTGAAAATAGTATTACTGTTTTACAACATAAAACTAATATCCAAACAGCCATTTTTTAAGAACGTTAAAACATTTTTTTATCTTAAACCAGGGATTTTGATTGACCATTCAATCAGCAGATTAAAAAGTTGTGAGATTATTGTTCTAAACCCAAATTACTGTATAAGCACTCACTTAAGTTTTGAGCACATTACATTTCTTTCCAATGTCACATTGCTGTCTCTATTTTCCAAACAAATTTTGTGCATTCATGAAGTAACAGTAAACAACCTAATCTTCTTTTCTACAATGCCACAAGCCTTAAAAGGATTTTGGAGTATGTTCTTTTAATTCATTTTAGCAGTCACACCATGCTATTCATTTTTTATTACCAGTCTACATATAATACATTTCTTTTTCTGAAGTCAGAGAAATCTGTGTTACCTGTGAGAGCTTGGTGTTTGAGCCCGGCAGAAGAGGACGGCTAAACTTCTTTTGGGAGCCGATGGCTGCTGGGAATGGAGGTGCAGAAAACATGGCTGCCACCGTGTTGATGCGAGTAATCCAGGACTGCATTTGCTCTGCGTTCCTAGGGTTAAAAGGCAGGCACAGGTCAAAATAAGAGAATCCTTTTCCTTCAGACGAAGGAAAAAAATGATGTCTCAGTTTTCTTGGCTCAAAGAAACTGCACTTTCTGTTTATTGCACAGCCTGGAAAAGTGGGCAATTAGCAGGCAGTTGTTAGCAGAGGAGTTGGAGTGGAACAGATGGAGCAGAATGAGAGGGAGAGAGTTTTAGTATGTGTATCTGGGACAGACAGAATAGCTGAGAAGGATCCGGTCTCTTGGGAGATACACGTGGAGTCATTCATCTGAGATGAGAACTCTTTGACAAGGCCGTTACCAGCCCTGCATGTAATCAACAACCAGACGCAGCACTGGGTCACCTCAGGTATATGTCCTTGTTTTGACAGCCAGTCAGTGTGTTCTTTCCTGTTTATATAGACTAACTACCCCTGGGGTGTAATAATGAATAATTATTCATTTATTTTCCTTCAGCTTAGTCCCTGATTTATCAGGGGTCACTTAAATAATAATTAATAAGACACAAATCAAAAAGACTAATAAACTTTTGAATTTTTTTTTTGTACAAAGTCAACGAAGGCTGCATTTATTTGATCAAAAATATATATTTTTTTTAAATGCTATGCAAAAAACTATTATTAGCTGCTTAGATTTAGGAAAAGAGATTTAGGTGCATAAATGAAAAAGCCAAAACACAAAAAGCGCAGCTAGCTCTTTGCAACTCTTATGTGGTCGCCCACTAAAGCTAAGCAGGGCTGAATCCGGTCAGTACCTGATGATAGACCACATGGGAAAAACTAGGTTGGTGCCAGAAGTAGTGAGAGGGTGCGCTCAACCTTTGGTCTGTGTGGGTCCTAACACCCTAGCATATTGATGGGGACTCAGTGAGCACTGATGAGGTGTTAAACTGAGGTCCTGACTCTCTGTGGTTGCTAAAAAATCTCAGGATTCCTTTGAAAAAGAGTAGGGGTCAAACCATGGCATCCTGGCCAAATTTGCCCACTTGCAAGTTTGCCCAATGTGTAAATTGCTTTGAGTGTCCAGAAAATCGCTGCATAAATGTAAGGGATTATTATTATTAAAAGCAAGCCTAAAAGCCAACTTTTTTTTTTTTTTTTTTTTTTAGTTAAATGAGACTTACGGTGCCTGGAAGAGAAAGACTCTCCAGTCAGCAGTACGCAGGTAAAACACATTTGGTCTCTTGCTATAGTCTGCTGCCCGCATGGCTAGAGAATGATGGATTGATACTGCATTTTTCAAGTCTTCATCTGACAGCTGCTTATCTGGACGATATTCATCCTGCAAAACAGTCAAAGTAGAAGAAAATCATAAATTATTGACATCTGAACTACAATCTATGCATATTATTATTATGTGGCAGCCACAAACAAGTATGATTCACACCGAATGAAAAATTAACACGTGAAATGTACCTTTTGTAGGTAGAGAATCAGTCCTTTTAAGATAGCGTAAAACGTTTTCCACCCTCTTTTACCTCGTGGAGCTAAAAAAAACATTTAGTCAAATATGGATTAGTTCAAGATAAATATTTTTATTAATAACACATTTATTAAAATACACTGATGAAAAAAATATAAAAAAGTATTCTTTTCTTTTGTTTGTTGTTTCTTACTTAAAAGGATGGTTCACCAAAAATTGAAAAGTCATTAATTACCCAATTGTCACAAACCTGTGTGAGCTTTCTTCTTTCATTTAACACATATGAAGATATTTAGAGAATTGTTGGAAACCAGCAACTATTGACTTTCATAATAGAAAAAACAAATACTATGAAAGTCAATGGTTAAACAGTCAAACAAATTTCAGAATATCTCATAAACTCCTAAAGGTTTAGGGTGAATAAATACTGGATAAATTAATTTTTTGGGGTGAACTCTTTAATTGCACTTTGTTTTGTAGTTATTTAAATAATATTATTTAGATTACAGAGATTTAAATGGACAATATAGCGAAAAATATGATACCATTTTATTTTACAATGTATGTTAAACAAAGACATGGGCCGCTATAAGATTTTGATGGTATGATTACCTTGGACAAAATATCACGGTATCACGGTATTGTGATTACTGCTCTAAAATTCTTTGTACATTTCTGGATAAAAAACAACAAATTTGTCTCCTTTGAACACAATAGATTACATTTTTTTGTTTTAAAAACACAGATTTCTATACAATTTAAAACCGCATCTTTGCATATCTTTTTTGCTGAAGATACTGTTGTCCTAAAAACAAAAACAGAAAATGTAAATAACAAATCTTACACATTCCTTAGGAACGGTATTACAGAAAATTTGGCGGTTTTAAAACCTTGACTTTTTCAAACCGTGGTATACCTTGAAAACGGTCATGTCCTACTGTATGCCAAAATGTCCAATTTGCCTAGTTACATATACTTGTTGTTACATGTAATTGTATTTATGGAAAGAACACTTAAAAGTAGGCTATGAAGTATAGTAAGTAGATAACAGTAAATCAACATCAAATTCATTAATCTTGTTCTTTTGAAAAGTAATTCTTATTCTTAATCAAAATATTTTATCCAAAGAATCTAAATGATAAAGGACTGGAACAACTTAAGGGTCAATGGTGACATCAGCTACCCTTCACCACATGATATGCATTTGAGACATGACTTACTTTTCTTCCCATCAGGATCAGCATGGACTTTGCGCACGAGGAAGCCGTTCTTATAGACCTGTGCGCTGGACTGCTGTGCAACACTGATCAGAGAGTTTCCTCCGCTGCTGATCCGCTTCATAGTGTGCGATGCAGAGTCTTTCCTGCCGTCCATCTCAGAGAAAGACTTCCGCAGTTCTTCCTCATCGCTGTACAGCACATAGACAAGAGCAATATTACATACAACAGATTGCATTCTCAACACAAAAGGTAAGATGGAATTTAAATATTAATATTTAAATGCCGCTTTAGTTATTTACTTTAAACACACATACATGCACCACATAACATATTTTTATAAATATAAGATTGTCACACATTGAGAAAACTGCATTTTTGAGAGAAACGCAGATATGTTGTGTCGCTATATAAGTGGCTGTTCACAAACGTTTTACATGTTCATTTGCATGATAAAAGCCTTTTGACAATGTAAAAGTGGAAAGTTTTGGAAACAGGTTGCTAGGTGCATGTTTTTGAAAATGATACTAAAAGAAAGTCATAATAGTTTGAAGCCACTTGAGTGTAAGATCATTTTTATTTTTGGTCAACTATACCTTTAACTGCTTACACCTATTACGAGTAGCTTGTAGCTTGTCAGATGACAGTTTTAAAGTAGCTTCCCCAACACTGCCCTAAACAGATTTATTTGAAGCAAACCTGAAAAATAATGCCTCTATCATTTGGCAACAATCCAAATGTGTATAAATCCCAATAAATGGAATTATAAAGTAAAACTTGTACACTAATGCAACTTCAATACCATTCTGACTTATGTACAGAGCCAGATAGAGTCTGCTGATTTATTGTTATTTATGTGCAGAATTGTGTGAAGAAAAAAATCTGCAGATATGCAGAATGATTTTAAGAATCTTGGAGAGCAAAACTAACAAATAAAATAAATAACTTCTTAACTGTTCTTTAAGTTTTGCAATGAAATTTTAATTTGGTTAACAAAGCCACAGTTGGTTTCCCACATAATGCATCCACTAAAACCAGGAAATATTACTTCACAAATTATATTGTGAATATACTGAATGTGTGCATACACACGCTCACTTGCATTTAAATAAGTAAATAAACAGATTGGATTCTGGGCTAAGCAATCCGCACAAATCTAAACACAAGGTGTTCTGCTGTGTTTTCTGCAGATTTCTGTGGCTACAGATTCCATACACGTCTGCTTATCTGTGTTTCTTAATTTATAAAACAAGTTACCTTTTCAGATAAATCGCCGCACATTTCATTCATTCATTTACTTTTTGGCTTAGTCCCTTTAGTATTCTGGGGTTGCCACAGTGGAATGAACCGCCAACTTACCCAGCATATGTTTTACACAGTGAATGCCTTTCCAGCCGCAACGCACCACTGGGAAATACCTATACACTCTTGCATTCACACTGATACACTATGGCAGGGCTGGATTAACCAAGGAGGGGGGGGGGGGAGCAGATTTTGGAGTGTCTATTTAGGCTATGTGCAAAGGGCGCAGTAGGCAGCAGTGTGAGTGGCATCGTTCGTAAAGCACATGGCAACATGTTGCAACGCGATCGATCATGAACCCAGTTTCGAATCCAGCATCTGATGAACACTTTCTTCTTTTTTTCCCTACTAGATAACAGATTTTGCCTACTCTTCATCACGAGGAAGACAAGTATGAATCATTAATAAGTGTGTATTTTATGGAGGACTCATAGAACTGGATTGGAGAGGTGTTATATCCAAATCATATGCATTATAAGTTTGTAGAAGTTATACATTAAAAATACCCTTCAATATAATTTTTAGTACTGCTTCAGTGAACTTGAACAAGTATATTAAAATTCATAAATTTTCACAAATTTTACTAGTATTTTTTATCAAAGTGTGCTTTAAATGCTTTAAAAATAAGTTAAATCTTTGTAGACATATCGTCGCCTTAGAATTATAAGGTTCTATCTGACATTTTTGTCAAAATTGATCTATTTACATATTCTTATTAAAAGACAACTTATTTAAATTATGGGATGCTTTTTTAAGTATTTTACATTATAAGACTTTAAAAAACGATATATGTGACGATATATGTACTGTATATCGTTTGTTCATGTATTCATTCATTCGTTTTTGTTTTTGTTTTTTGGCTTAATCCCTCACTGTATATCGTTTATTTAAAAAATGCAGGCAATACATTATAGATTAATTTTATTTAAAAATATTATATTAATCTTATTTTTTAGTTCAACTATAGGGTTAGGGCTAGGCAAGGGGCCTACAAGACGTTGTGCCCAGGAGCCTCTTAATGCTTAATCTGGGCCTGCACTACAGCCAATTTAGTTTATTCAATTCACCTATAGCACATGTCGTCAGACTGTGGGGGAAACCGGAGCATTGGAGGAAACCCATGTGAACACAAGGAGAATATACAAACTCCACACAGAAATGCCAATTGACCCAGCCAGGGCTCGAAGCAGTGACCTTTTGAGGTGATTGTGCTACCTACTTCGCCCCTGTGACACCTGCAGCACATTTTGAATGATAAAAAATATGTCTTGCAGTATATTCCAGAAAGTACACACATGTAAGCAGGTAACATAAATGGAGTGCCATATGTTACCTACCTTTGTACTTTGTGAAATATCAATAACAGGCATTTTTATTGTGCATTTACAGTCACTGATAGGAACTGTAACTGCATCTTCGCTGCTGCTTGGCACAGATATTTTTTTTAGTCTCCAGTACATATATCCAGCTGAGTGACAGCTGCGCAGGGAGTGCTGTTAGACACCCCGCAGAGCCCCTGAGGCCTGGACCGCTAAACATGCCTCTCTAACTGCTACGGAGAGCAGCACATCGCCTTTGCCTTCACATGATAATGCTCTCATCTGTTGCTTAGTAACTGCTGGCCTCCACACTGGTAACCAAGAGAGCCAGCTCTGAAGATGGAGCGCCATGGGAGAGCGAGGCAGAAGGAGCAGGCACATAAAAATGATGACTGACGTGCATTGATTCATACACTGAATGATAGCCTTTAGCTGAGAATCACACAATGCTAAATAAATGAAAGTGCAATGAAGAGAAATGGAGGGAGAGCAAAGCAGAGAGTGGAGGGGTAGAGCATGGGGATGCTGGGATGTATAAAGATGAAAGAAGCCCTACTGAATGAAAGAGAATAGAAAAATAACTTGTGTCTTCTCCTTCACACATAAACAAGGATGCTGCAGAACCCCTCTAGTATAGCGAATGTGGTATGCAAGAAGGGCTGTGTTTAAGTCTACGCATTAGCCAGTCAAAGATTTCAACCTGTAATTACGGAGAGGCAACTTGCAGTAACCATGGAAACAAAATCTGTAGAGCCAAAGCCGAAGTAAGGGCTTAGGGCATCAAACAGATCTGGCCAGGTCATAAATACATGGATATACAATCTTAAAAGAGGGTTTTCTTAAACATTAAAGAACCTAATAACATTTAAGAACCTTTTGTGGAACGGTTCTGAAAAGAAACTCTTTTTCTATACTATTTAATGCGCATTTTAATAAGCTGAAGATTTTTCTTGCATTATAAACCACTTCTAGTGCTATGAAAGGGATGTTAAAGATGCTTCATGGAAACATCAATGGTAATTAAAAAAAAAAATTACTAAATTACAAAAAAATTACTAATACTTTCCTTCTTAGACTTTACAGACCTGAAACTTGCCTATAGCACTTATTCATTGTTGCTTTTATAGTTGTGTAAATTGCGTCCTTGTCCCCATTTGTAAGTGGATAAAAGCGTCTGCTAAATGACTAAATGTAAATGTAATGTAAATGTAATAAAAAACTGTCATTGTAGAAGGCATGGTAGATATGTTTTATAGAGCATTAAAAATAATTAATTTCTTAATCATATTTGGAACCAACTAAAAGAAATCACATCTATACAATCTTTTAAAATGTTTGCAGAGTAGAAATCGACACTGGTTATGTTAAGTGAACTGTTGTCAGCAACTCTTTGCTTGTCCTTGCATTCATGCACACTAAATGCTAGAGATGTCCTGAACATGATTGGAAATTGATGCTCGATCATGTGGTTTCAGGCTCGATCAGAAGTTACTTCCTGATCACGACTTGAATATATTCGTTGAATATATATTATTTTATAACACATCTACAGTTATGCGTTGGCAGAGTTAGACCTCTTTCTTGACTTCCCACAGAAACAGCAACACGTGCGGCATGACATCACTTTGTTGCAGAGACACTATTGGTTAAATGCCGGCAAAGTAGAACATAAAAGCAGCTTTAAGCAGAAAGCAGAAAGTATGTCTGTGGTTTGAAGGTATTGTAAAGTTGATGATGACAACATTGTCATAGCAAACTGTGAGGTATGTAAACTTGGGATTGCCAGCTGGGTATTTTAAGTTGAGGTGCTATTTGTTTTTATATTATATTATATTATATTATATTATATTATATTCTATTATTTTATATTATATTATATTATATTATATTATATTATATTATATTATATTATATTATATTATATTATATTATTTTTACTGTTGCACTAAAGTCCAAAAGTGAAGAATTGATGTTATCTATTACTTGATTGTTCAAGCTCCCTCACAGAAGTGCTCTGTTTGTTAACCGAGTTGTTGAATGTTAAACTAAGGTGAATTGAAAAAAAAAAAATAAGGATCATTCTGGATCTGTTTCTTCACTCTTCTAAATTCTTTTTAATGCGTTATAGAAGTATTGTATCGGGTATCAGTAGATGCTCAAAATCAACTCGAGGGCAAAAAAACCTAATTGGGACACCTCTACTAAATGCACAAGAGATTGAATGTGATTTACTTCTTTAATATACTCTCTAGGGCTGTACAATATATCGTTTTAGTATTGATATCGCAAGATCTGCAATGTTGAGTTGTGATTATAATAAGCAGGACCACATTCAGAACATGATTTGTGGAGTCATCACCAATTTGAACCTCAATAGAGTAAATATTTATTATTTGGATGTGTTTAAAAGAAGCTGTGACTGAGATATCAAGAGAATTTAAACCAAGAAATTCTATTTAACAAAGACTAAATTGTATTTAAATATTAATACAATGAAGACAATACAATGTTATTTGATTAATGTTCAATTTATGTTCTTAGACTCCGCAGAGAACATAACAAATAATATTTTTTATGTTTGTACTGCAGTATTCATCTATGCTTACAAATTGTTTATTATGTTTTATGCAGATGTATGATTTCTTTACAAGTAGAGTTATTTAGGTCTTCTATTATATATTCATATCGCAATGCATTTAGCAGAAAAACAAAATATCGCAATGTCCGTTTTTTTCAATATCGTGCAGCCTTAATACTCACAACAAAGTTCTTTTTGTTTTTAAAAAATGTATTTAATTATAAGAAACATTCAGACACTTCTGAGAGCAAAGTTTTGATGAATATGTAAATGTTCTGCGCTCTTTCTTCTCAATTAAAGAATCAATAAACTTTGTTTATTAAATTGTAAAATGTGTGTTGAGAAAACAGCAGTTATGAAAGCATCTTATGATAGCGATGAAGAAAAGTTTGCACAATCAATTCATCATGTATTTTTATAGCCTGGTTCAATTTAAGGAGATTCAAAAATTATTTAGTTTGCTTTATTGGCACAGTATTTCAAGCACATCTCTAATAAACAGCTTATATCAGTGAAGGAAATTAAAATAAACAATACCCAGATTATGGAACCTAATGCTTTTCGTTTTTATATAACCTATTAATTTTTATAACCTAAAAAGTTTTTCAAAAAGCAGTTAAAGGACTCTACACTGGGCTTACACCACTTGTAAATCAATAACATTTGTAGAGGAATTGAATTATTTTCAAATCTTTTAAATGAATGACACTGAATGAGGATGCTGCTCTCATTTTTGATATTTTGAAAAAAGGGAGCCACTAAGGAAAACATTACACTTACATTGTCCACTGCAGTTTTTCATTTTTGATGGAGTTGTAGAGAGCCTGTTAAAAGAGAAAAACAACTGTGTTAAATCACACAATGCCAACAACAGTTTTGCCACGTGCATGTATAAACATGCATGCATGCTCGCAAACATCCAACTGATGCATCTAAAAATAGCAACTGAAAGTGAACCATGGACCACTTTATTTGAATGTAGCATTTTGTGTCAAACGTCATGGAAAAATTAATCAACCATCATTTGAAGCAAGTAGGAAAACAGTTCTTAAAATTTCCATGATACTAGTTACCTTTGCCTTTTTCTTCCGGGTTTGTGGGTGATTTTGGCCATCCTGAACTTTCCCAAGCAGATCAGGAAAAGCCAGCGGTTTTAAGGAACGTGAACGAGGCGCTTTGGTGTAACGAAATGGGTCCATCACACTGAAGTCCCGTCCACATCGCACTGAGCACAGTGAGCGAGAGCGAATGCGGCCAGTTGAGTGAATACTGTTTACCCCAATCATGACTTAAGTAGATTCAAGATCCGCAGATGAGAAAAAAACCAAAAAGAAAGCTTTGGAATCAAATACTGTTTACTTAAACTTCACTTTCTTCCACAAGTAGAATCCAGAACGATGACCGAGAAAAAAAAATGGCACAGTTCGTCAAATGACACAGTGGCAAACTCAAAGTCTTTGGCAGTGGCAAAGCTCTTTGGGAGATCCTTAAGGGTGTCACATGGGCATCAGGCCTTCCATAGTGACTCCAACTCATGCATAATGGATCCGTTCCTATTCATTATGCATGTAAAAACATCGACGGGCCACTGCAAATCTACCAACGCCATTTTGCATCAAACTTTCTGCTTCAACTGAAGGACCAAAGACGTTCAGGCAAGAGGATCTACAACCAACAAGCAGTAGTTTCCTGGTATGCATCCTTGAGTTGATCACACACCTACACACGTTCACCAACGCACACTACTGACGCGCTCACAGGTGTCATGCAGATGGCTTAAGGAGACCAAGATGCTGGAAGGAGATAATTGGAGAGAGGAGGACAGACGGAGGAACGCGCACATCGTTGAAGCAAATGCACGAGATAAACACACACACAGGCTCATGCGGGGAACAGACTGAGAGGGTCTGGCTTCCACCCACTCTCAAACTGGCATCCCAAAAGTGTGACGTCACCTTACGTCCCCCCTCTGGGACGGAAAAATAGACATCAGATGTGTGAGAGATGGAAGAAGCAGGAGATCAGCTAAGAAACGAGACAATCCTGTTGCTTCTCTATTCCGCGTCAGATGTATTGGAAGTTGTCTTTCATCCCGTTCTTCGCCTTTCTTAACGGCTGTCAGTCAATTTGCAGATTTTCCACACCTGATTTTTTCCCCCCTTCCACAAAGCCCAGCTTTGATGCACGGCTGTTGCAACAATAGAGGTTTAAGCATCCGAGTTCTGAGCTCTGTTTCTTTCTTCTTCTTCTTTTTCTGCTCTGTCTTTCTCCTCCTCCGTGATGCAGATAAAAATGGGCTGCTGTGCAGTGAGAATGAGATCTTGTGAGGGAGGAGTAGTGCTCACCCTCCCATTTCTCTCTTGCATTCACAATCTCGCCCGATCTCCTTCACAGTCTCTCTCTCTCTCTCTCGCGCGCTCTGATATTCAATTGATGTACTCGCCTCCCAGCATGACTGACAAATCACGCAACTTGAATGTTGGATGAGCCCACCCTCCTGTGAATGTCAATCAGCTGTCAGGACCCTCGAATGTGCATATCTTCACATGCTTTACAAGCTATTGCCATACTCTGGTCTCCCTTTCAGGGCACAAAAAGTCTGTTGTATGTTATAAGAACTAATATGTCAATATTTTCATACAGCTTGTTCAAACTACCTAATATAGAGTTGAACCAACACAATTCTTAAGGTTTTTTTTTGGGACAACTTGGTTTTATGTTCAATTACTTAAATTTATACAAATGATTAAGTTAACTTAAGGAATTGTGTGGAACTGTGTATTTTTTACAGTGTACACACAATTAAAAAAAAATATTTTTTTTTTGCTTTTATTCAAACTACTTTAAAATGTTTGTTTGTTTGTTTACACTTTATTGTTCCCAATGGGGAGACGGAGCAGCAGCGTTTTAGAATGAAAACGGCCTCTCCAGCATTTCCAAAATGCTCCGTTTTCAGGGCTCGAAAACTCCGGCGTAGTGTGGACGGATGCTGTAACCGTGGCAAGACTTATTCGTTTTGAAACTAAAACGTATTAGTGTAAACGAGGCCTTAACCTCTAGGCCCACATTTGCATGCACTAGGGATGTAACAATATTGTAAATACCGTCATACCGCATTAGTAATTTTTTTCAATATTACCGTAGGCGCATGACTCAATAAAACTTTATTTCTGAGAAAAGTTTGCTTAGGCGAATGAAGCGAACGGTAGGTAGCGGGAACTACAATTTCCATCAGCCTAGGCGTGGCCATCATCCTTTGCGATCTGTTGTCACTACAGATCCAGTAATGCGGAAGTGGAGTGTGTTGCTAGTAGCAGGGAAGAATAAGAGCTGGAAATGATCGAACCTAAAGCGGGTTTTAAATTGGATGTGTGGAAGCATTTCGGTTTCTTTTTAAAAAGATACGAAAAAGGAGAAAAGGTGACAGACAAAGAAAAAAACAGTATGCAGGCACTGCCAGACTGTGGTGAAATATAAGTCGGGGAATACGACTAAAAACAGTCATGGGGACTGCAGAACACAGCACACTTGTTAGATTGATGCAGACATTGACTTGTACCATAAAGAGACCTCTATCTCACTCATGGCTTGTCCTCTCAAGTGGTGGAAAGACAATGCACAACGTTACCCACTGCTGTCAACCTTGGCTAAATCATATCTCTCTGTCCCAGAAACCTCAGTCCCAAACGAGAGGGTTTTTTTTTCTGTTGCAGGGGACATGCCCAGATACCAGATTATAGTTATATGATAATTTTCAGTGATTAAATGTTGAATGTGATGAGTTTTCAACAATACTAAATTGAAAATGTATTTCTTTTTATGTGGTTTAATAGTTTTTTGTTATTAAAATTGAAAAATTGAAGTTCCTGTTTCGAAACTTACAGATAGATGGCTAATTTGTATGTCATAACACGTATGTAAATAAACACTTTTGGCACTTTTTTCTAGTCTTTTCATTAGTTTTGTTTTTCCTGTAAATTATTCAATAAATACCATATCATGCCATTCATACCGAGGTATTATCGTACCATGAAATTCTGATACCGTTACATCCCTAGCATGCACTGAACAAAAACAGACATCAAAAACACAAATCAATCAAAACGTTCAATCATCAACACAAATATTACATATTTAAAAGTCTGATGTAGAGAAAAAAAGATTTCTTAAATTGGTTGAATCTGCACACAGGCAGCCTGTATCATAGATGAGCAAGCAATAACTTATACTCACAAAATAAAGTATGTGAGGGGTCAGCTAATATTTTAATAGCTTTGTCCTGAATTGAGCTAAATCAACACAATTATGGAGTTTTCTGGGGGAAATGATTGTTTTATGTTCAATCCACTTAAATTTGTAAAAAAAAAAACAATTAAACTCTAACTTAATTAATTTGTGTTGGGACAACATGAAGGAGTTGTGTGGAACCCAACCTTTTTACAGGGTACACTGAAAAAAAAAGATTTCTGCAAAATTGCTGCAAACAATTTATATGTGCTGAATTTAAACAAACAAAATTAGTAATTTGTTTAAATTCAGCCCAAATAAATTGTTTACAACCACCTTACCTAAAATGTTTTAGTAAATCCAAAGAATCATCTTTGAATATTTTTGTGCAGTTATTTATGATAACATTCAAAAATTATTAAATTATCTGGTATTGCAGTTAAGAGAAACATCAAAAAAAAAGAAAGAAAAAAAAGAAAAATTGTCATTGGATCAAAAACCAAAAAAAAAAGGTCAATAAAAAAATTGGAATATTTAGTTAAATGTAGCAGTAATTTGATTAATAAGTTTAACACAACCACTGAAAATTGTTTACTTATGAAACATTTTTGAGTCATAAAATGTTAGTCGAATGACAGAAGATCAAGAATAGCTAAAATATAAAATTTTGTTGTAAACATAATTAAATAGTATTTTAGTAGATATTAATATAAATTTAAATAGATTTAGCATTAGGCAAATAGGTTTTATTTACAATTCCAATTCCAGAAAAGCATTTTTATAAAATTGTTTAACAGCAAGTAACTAAGTATTTTCTTGTCAAATGTGCTTCATTAAGTTTATAAATCGCTAGTTAGTGCGCAGATATTTTACAGAACAAATTACACTTAAAGATGAGAATTGAAACTAAAAGACTAAACTATTTGGTTGCAAAATATAGTCTTATTATATATTATTTTTTATTTAAAGCTTTAAAAAATTGTTTCATTATAAAACACACTCCGATAAAAATAATATTTAATTTAAAAAATAATTAGAAAGTTAGCTATGGTAGTAGACGAAAGAAATCAAAAAGAAAGCCACTTATTTACAGTGACTGCAAGCTTAAGCTGATAATCTTTATCTAATGCCAAACGAGTTGCAAAATATAATTGGAAGATTCACACATTTGGTGCAGCCAGTGAACAGTGAACTTGATGTTATCAATAAGAATTACTCAGAAGCGAGTCACTGGGTAATGTTAACGCAGTGGAAAGATAGTAAAATGGTTTGGTTGGTAGGGTTTGTTTTGGCACCGTGTTCACTGCTGCAGTCTGTTCTCTCTCTCTGTCTGCCACAGACAGCTCTGGGACACTGGCATCCCATGGTCTGTGTCTAACTTTATTCAAACATGACCTGCTTTTATTTGGCCACTGTCACAAGGCAGTTAGCCCAGTGAGCTGAGCACAGATAGCCTTTATCTGCTCATGTCAGAGCACAAGACGAACTCCATCTGTTTATCAGAGCAGACAGAGATGCCAGTATTTGAGATTGCACAAGCATCTGGAGTATTTCACTCCAAAGCTTGAGTCAGGCGAGACTGAATACATCTTTGACAAGCTAAACACACCTTGGCAATGGAATATGTGGAATACAAAATAAATGGTGCCTGAAGGAGTTTAATAAAAATGCTTTAAAAACAAAGCTATGCTACAGGTGGTTCACTGGTAATTACTTAAAGGAATGAAAGAACAAAAAAGAAAAAGACCTTATCATTTACTCTTTCTTGTGTGTTTTTAAACGTTTATGAGTTTCTTTCTTCTGTTGAACACAAAATGAGTTATTTTTTAAGAATGATGGTTGCTGGATGGTTGCTCCATCAACTTTCATGGTACAATAAAATACTATAGAACTTAATGGCTCCCAGTTATCAGCACGTTTCAAAACATCTTGTTTTGTAAACTCAAAGATTTTGAACAAGTTAATAGTGAGTTAATTATGGCAGAATTTTCATTTTTGGGTGAACTATCCCTTTAAATACTTAAATAAGGCAATTAATCTAAATAATCACTTTCCACTTTTTGTGCAGTAAAAGTGTGACTTGGATATTGAAGTTTATACATTGAACCGTTGAAGTGTGAAATTTTGTATGATATATATATATATATATATATATATATATATATATATATATATATATATATATATATATATATATATATATATGGACGTGTCTTAGGTCCCAAAATGATCAGTACAGTCACGCTCATATACTAATATACATGTTAAGTTAATAGTTATGTCACATTTAAACGTTTATATTGTATATGTTGCAAAACAATCTATTTCATATAATTGTGTTTTAGCCCCTTTTATCTCAATGTTATATTCATTAAAGAATCCTGAAATAAATGTTTCATAGTTTATAGCACAGCTGTTTTTAACATTGATTATAATTATTATAATGTATTTGGAGTGATTGTAAAAATATAAAAGATAAGATATAATAGATTGAACAAAGATTAAAAGACTGAATTAATGAAATAATATAGTTTTATTCTCAGGATTAAACTTCATTTTATAATATAAATAGAAAACTGGCATACTATTTATTTTGAACTGCCATACATTTTCTGTTTTATCAGTATTTTTGAGCAAACAAATGTCCACTTTTTAAAGAAAGAAAGAAATTTACAGATTTACTCATTATTTACAATAGAGGAATCTTAATAGTCTCGACATATTAAGTGTAAGAATAAACAATGAACAACTACACAATGAAAATATATTAACCAATATGTTGTAATTACATATGGGTCAAAAATTTCAATTTCATTTTTTTATTTTAAAAGAAGCACAACAGTCAGTCAGTCAATTGATCAATCAATCATCAAAACAGCATCTCTCCCAGTTCTGACTTTCAAACTTATATGGGGACCAGTGGGAGGAACTTAAAACAGATTGCAATAAAGCATATGCACATACTCATTAATCTGCACCTGGGAGATCATAAATTATCTTATGCTGTTTGCACAATTGAGTAAAAAAGAAACATAATTTGCAAATTGACAATAGGGAACAAAAGGGGTAAAGAAGGACATGAGAGAGATAGAGCATGAGCAATTTGTAACGCATTTTTGATAATACCATGACAAAACCCTCATTTCAATAAAAAGCCTTGCGGCATCCAAATTCCCATCTGTCCTCCCTGCCACCCCTGCTGCTGCTGGCATCAAGACAGGCTTCACACAGGTTTGTCACCGCCGTTAACTGTCATGAACCACACAGGCACTGAGAGTCTAACCTGTTGGCTTACAGACGTCTCTCTCAGCTGCCATCTCTATCTGTGCTATATTTAACCCTAAAACCTGTTGTAATATCAGGCAGACAGAGAGGAAAAAGAGGGTCAAGAGAAAAGCGTTATGGGAAGTAATAAAAGCAGTGTCTAAATTAATAATCATTATTATTCTATTCAAAAATAATTATAATTAAAATCCCCTAAAAGTTCTGCAAATATCAAACTGCAGGACGATTGGGGTTGTCTCTTTAACTGCCTGAAATGAGTCAATTGCATTTGCATTGATTTGTTTCGCAGATGATTTCATCCAAAGCAACTTACAAATAAAGGAATAAAAGGAACATCAAATTATCAGAGAGCAGCTGTATATAAATGCTATGACAAGTCAAAGTTAGTTTAGAATTTTCTTTCTTTCAAAATTTGCTCTGGTCAACCTGGCGACAATGCTGTCTGCCTTCTCAAAAAAATTTGCTACATTGATCTTGTATTTAAAGGAGCCTTTGCAGCATATCAGCAAATCGGTTACATTCCCACATAAAACATGCTTTCTAGTGTGAAAATGTGGCATACCTGTTATCAAATTGATTTAAGTATGCAAGGTACAGTTGAAGTCATAATTATTAGCATTAGTATGTATAGCTGTTGTTGTAGTTGGCATGAGATTCACACTTTTTTTTTAATGAGCAATATCACACAAGTATCAGTGCGATGAGGTTGTATATTGCCACTGGTGGGAGGCCTGTATTGGCATAAGTCCACAGGCCGAGTGCCTTAGTGTCCCACCAGTGACGATACTGTATAAAGCTATATTGCACGGCTACTCATGTGATATTGCGTTTATACAACAGTTTGTCAGCATAATCGTGTATATAAAAATGAAATCAAACATAGAGTCTCAAAAATGATTGATTCTCTAGCATTAACAAAAATTATGACAAAACTTTGATCACATTTTAAGATTATAAGGCTGAACGGCATGAAATGTCATCAGTCTAGAGACATTTCCAAGTATTTCTGTTACAATTGGAATATCACAATAATTAACCCCTAAAAAGCCAAAGCAAAGCAAACACTACCAGAGTACTGTTGTGTTTGTGATAAGGAAGAATGTTAAACACATGCAGGCATTTCTCCTTTCTTTATGTTACTGAACTAATCTGCAGTAATGAAAACCGTATACTCATTTGAAACAAACACATGGCCAACCAAGTCCACTATAACTCAGGGTTATACAAAGAGTGGCCATTGCTGATATGAGTTCCATCTCACACTCAATATTCTACAATTATATTGTATAAATACAACACTACAACATACAAAATGGAGAGATCGACTTAGAATGGCACCTACCAAATTTATAATAATTCAATCAGCTGTAGTTTGTAGTTTTATGCTGAGTTTTCTCCTCTAAGGGCTTATTATGTGGTCTCTGTCACCATTTTGTGGATGAACAACATCAACCTTCATTGCTCTGCTCAGCATGACAGGTTGATGGATGTCGTGGCACTGTATCCAAATTATAAATATTTAAAATAGACACCATCCTTATTAATAATCTGCATTGTTACAATCCAAACAACTACATTCTTGCCTTTAAAAGCCTCAAAAGTACATCATGTTGTCAAACAGCTGCAATATTTGTTAAACTGCAGTAAGTTTATTAATTTGCTTGCCGCTCATGTGGGCGAAGTAATAAACAAGAGTGAAGAGGCTGTATGAGTTCTGATATGGCAAAATATTACACAGCTATCAGCCAATCAGAGTGTCACCTACAAGTGGTTTGTTAAGCCCTCTCACCTGTGTAGAGCACACAAAGGATTTCTTTCAGAGAAGCATGGGGTTCATATAAGAAGGTGTCTGGTCCATATGGAGATTTAAAAAAGGATGCATTGCCTACATTTGCTATGTCAAGCCCACTCACCTACATTAAATACTTTCAATTACAAAATATTTGATTAGGAAGTGTCTGGTGCATATGGAAAGGAGAAAGTGTTTCATTCAATAATTCCAGTGTCCCTGTATTGATCTTCAATAGGTGCTTGAGAATAAAGTCAGCTTTAAGCATCAAACACATAGAATAAGAATCTGACCCAATTACTGACAGCATCATTACTGTTCATAACACTGTACAGTATGCAGAAGTGCTGATATATGGTAATGAATATATCATGTGTTACAGATACTGTAAGTGGTAGTCCAGTCACAACAGACCAAGCCATCTGACCAATCAAAGCAGAGTAGACTCTCAGAAACAGGGTTTTAAAGATTGAATACTAACTAGACATGACTGTCTGGTTCACACTATACTACTGATAGACTGACACTAGTTGTGTCATACTGTATGTTTTTGATCAACTAAAAGGGATACTACACTTAAAAAGATTAATTCTAACATCATTTGCTCATCTTTCACGTTTTACACCTGTTGAATACAAAGGAAGAAACACTGAAGTTGAGAAAGACAGCTATTGACTTTCATGGTATTTTTTCCAACTACAGATGTCAATAGCTGCTTTTTTCAACATTCTTCAAAATATCATCTTTTGTGTTCAACAGAAAAAAAGAAATTCATAAAAGTTTTGAATTACTTGAGTGTAAGTAAATAATGAGTAAATGTTTAATTTTGGGTGAACTATCCATTTAATGAAATTTTTATTGAATCACTACCAGAAACGCACTAAATTACTACAAGACCTTAACCCCTGGTTGGACTGGTTTTATTATGAATAGTGCATGTTATTGGGCAGTTAAAAAGCCAGACATTTTTTTTTAAATAATGAGAGATTCGATAGAAAGAAAAAACTCATATACACCGTTTGCATATGCCATGTGGGTGAGTCTATCATGGGCTAATATTTATTTTTGAATGAACTCACCCTTTAATAAAGAAAAGCAGAAATCATTCACTTAATATACCTAGAAGGATAATCTGCCTGAGCTTTGTAAGACAACTAACCATCTTTGTCAACAACTGCGTGGCCTTCACACCCTCACATAGTGGTAGGAGGAGAGAAAGAAGACAAGAATTAAAAAGACGAAGAAGGATGTCATTCGTCAGCCAAAGGCTCAGATTAGGAGGATAATATAGATATGAAAATAACCTCGACAGACAGGGCTAAGTACAGTTCAGCAGAGTGAATTTTTGCAGATTATAGGGTGAAACAAAGAGCACGATGGCAGCTAGTTTAATGACTAGATAGAGTGCAGAAAAAACGGAGGTGGGAGGTGATGAAATAGAGCGAGGCACAGAGTGAGAGGGTGGAGGAGAGAACGAGGGATGAGAGAAAGAGAAATGGCCAGAGGAGAGAGAGGGAGTGGGAGGACAAAATGCTTGAAAAGCTGCCTGTGATTTTAAAGCACATATGAGTGGTTCAGGTGCGGTCATCGTGCGGTTATTATTCTTGTGCAGCCTGCCCTGTGATTCGAGAGAAGGACTAAAATAGACAAACCCTGAGCACCAGCATATCAGAGCACAGGAAGTTCAATGACATCAGCAGTGACAGTCACAGCACTTCAACATCAACACTGAAGTGACAATAAATCAATATATTCAGACAAGGCTTTCAATGAGTGCAACGGAAGTTAATTTCGTCAGGGATAATGCTTCTATCAGATCTTCAAAGTAAAGAAGGGCTGTGGATTTCTCCAGAAATATTTATAAGAAAAGTAACCTTTATATGAATAGATGGCGATTTATATAAGACTACAGTAATATTTACATGCACGAGAATTTTCTGATATTAAACTTTAATTCAGATTTTCTGTTTCAGCTAGATTCTGTTTATGGATGTCAATAGATTAACATTTTAATCATGATTAATCATGTCCTATTACAGTGTGATTAATTGCACTGAAAGCTTACAGGGCGAGGCAGTGGCGCAGCAGGTAGTGCTGTCGCCTCACAGCAAGAAGGTCGCTGGGTCACTGGTTTGAACCTCAACTTAGTTGGCGTTTCTGTGTGGAGTTTGCATGTTCTCCCTGCCCTCGCGTGGGTTTCCTCTGGGTGCTCCGGTTTCCCCCACAGTTCAAAGACATGCGGTACAGGTGAATTGGGTAGGCTAAATTGTCCGTAGTGTATAAGTGTGTGTGTGGATGTTTCCCAGAGATGGGTTGCAGCTGGAAGGGCATCCGCTGCGTAAAAACCTGCTGGATAAGTTGGCGGTTCATTCCGCTGTGGCGACCCCAGATTAATAAAGGGACTAAGCTGACAAGAAAATGAATGAATGAATGAAAGCTTACTATTATTTACTGTTACTTATTATTTATACGCAATTATTATTATATATACAAGTATGATTCTCAGACAACTGTATCTTCTGCAAATGCTTTTTTCAAGGTAAATTAAGGCATCTTTCCAAAAAATACTTGAAAATATATTAATTACGTCACTGACAATTTTGCATGCTCAATTTCATTCATTCATGTATTCATTTTCTTTTTGGCTTAGTCCCTTTATTAAACCATGGTCGCCACAGCGGAATGGGCTGCCAACTTACCCAACATATGTTTTACGCAGCGGATGCCCTTCCAGCCGCAACCACCAAACACCCACACTCATACACTACAGCCAATAAGAATTGACTGACAAGTGCCAGGTTTCTATAATAACATGGATACACATGTCCACAAAACATGTCTATAGAGCAAAGAAACTGAGATTGTTGACTGTTTCAAATATCTGTGAGTTTTCTAAGTCTAAAGTTTTTAAATCAGAAAATGTTTGTAATAAAGACAGTAAAATCACTATCTAATTATTAACCTCTATATTCACCACTGCTGCATGGTGTCAGTAAGCATGCATAAATGTGTGTGTGTACTGCAAACGGCATTTGTGTGTGACTCATTGTTTCAGAAAGGCTTGAAATAACTTCACCACAAATATATGGACTAAACTGACTTGGTATTTTGACTAATAAGCTGTATTTCAGCTTCATCTAAAACGTTTTGAATTATTACTCATTTCTGTGAAATTTCATAAGAACATCAAAAGTTTGAGGCTTGTCAGATTTGATTTTATTAATATTTTAATGTACTTTTTATTTAGAGATACATATATTGGTTAATAGTGACAACAGTTTTGTAAGACCTTTAAGTATGTTCTTTACTTGCAAATGTATTCATTTTATATTATTTATTATGATTTTTGAACTACTTTATTTCATACTAAGTTCTTTACTCATATCAAAAGAAAATGATATTGTAATAATATTTCACTAAATTACTTCATTTACTGCATAAGTGAGCATTATGGACTTTTGTTTCAAAAGTACAAAAATCTTAAATCTTAAAAGAACATTGATTCCATTGAAGAAAAGTAAAAAGTGCACAAATAAGCATCATTCATTTCTGTCTGAAAATGTAAATGCATCATATTAAAGCACCAAGAGTGAGTCAGTTTCCCAGAATAAAAAAGCAGGCCAAAATGTTCATGTCTTAATTTATTCAAAATATGCTATTTACACATGGGAACACTCCATTAGCTGTGGTGCATATAAACCTTTTATTGATTCATGACACTATACAATTCACTATACAAACACAGTCAATGTGGGAATGCTTGAAAACGGTACAAACCTTAAGAAGATCTTTTGGGAAGTCCTGCCCATCATTCAGCCCTTGCAGGTTACCAATAAACTGCATGCAGGACATCCTCTTGCCCACATTCTGAATGAGAGAGAGAGATGATGAATTCACTGTCAGCTGATACATTGACCTATATTTCACAGCTCCTGTGCTCTCAACAACACCTACAATACAGTAGCAACTGCACAGTGGGCAGTAAATGCTTTAATATTTTGTACAAAAGTAATTTGCCTTCCCCTGAGAAAGGTTTTTTACTAATACATTTATGGATGAATTTCTATTTTTAATCCGAACTGCTAAAGCTACATTCCTCCTCATTCCCTCAGGGCGAAGCAGAGCTCAGAGAACAACATTCAAATTAAAAAAACATCCCAACCAGCTCCATTTACAGTCTCCAATCATGTACGTGTAAAATAACTCCTATTTCACATAGGCCTCTTTATTTTAATTTCCAAGATTTTAAATGCCAGAGAGTATTTTTGTTTGTTTTATGGTATTAATAAAGTTGAAATAAGAATGGGTGGCGCAGCGGGTAGCAATGTTGCCTCACAGCAAGAAGGTCGCTTTTAGCATTTCTGTGTGGAGTTTGCATGTGCTCCTTGTGTTCATGTGGGCGCTCCGGTTTCCCCCACAATCCAAAGACATGCGCTATAGGTAAATTCGATAGGCTAATTTGAATGATGGGTTGCAGATTAAAGGAACTAAGCCGAAAAGAAAATGAATGAAAAAGGAATGAATGAATGATATAAGCATTTTACTGTGGCTAACACTAAAAATGGATTGTTTCCAAAATATTTGAATGTTTTATATTTGAACTGTTTGCTTGAAGCAGTGAAGCTAACATGTCATTTATATATTTTATGTATTTATTATTTTTTATGTTGTTCTTTAATAATCATATCTTTTTTATTTTCATAAAGTAAACATGAACATTTAAGAAATATAACTGGTTAACATTTTAGTAACATACATTTTTGCGCAACAATATACAGTACATTGTACAAAATAAAGAACAAAGTTGCTACACCAGAGCTCTAAATGTATTTATTTATTTATTCATTCATTTATTCATTCATTCATTTATGGGGCGACATAGTGGCTCAGTGGTTAGCACTGTCACCTCACAGCCAAAAAAAGGTCACTGGTTCGGGTCCCAGCTGGGTCAATTGGCATTTCTGTGTGGAGTTTGCATGTTCACATGGTGCTCTGGTTTCCCCCACAGTCCACAAATAGGCGCAATAGGTTATTCGAATAAACTAAATTGGCTGTAGTGTGAGTGTGACTGCAATAGTGTATGGGTGACTCCCAGTACTTTTGTACTTCAGGTTGTGGCTGAAAGGTTCATTCTGCTGTGGCAACCCCAGATGAATAAAGGGACTAAGCCAACGGAAGATAAATGATTGAATGAATATTTATTTATTTATTTAAATTTTCCTTTGGATGTACTTTTTTTTTGATGAGCACTCAAATTCAGCTTTAGGATGTGCACGTTTTTCTTGTGATCTTTACAAAACACAATGTAATTGTTTTTAACTTTTTATAGCTTACAGTATGTTATACAAGTAATAGTAATTTAATGTATTAATTATTCTAATAAATCAAATTATTTGATTATAAATCAAATCATTTATATGTTTGAAACATATTGTCACCGACTCGGTCCCAGTCATTCCCCTCGTTACACATATAGAGCTTAAATATATTTATTCCTTCAAATTTTTCAAGGTAGATATAATATCATTTTTTTTCTGACAAAGCAGAAATTAATATATGAGAAATGTGGCATGCAAATATTTGAGTTGGTCAGTTTTGCACTGAAAATCTTTTGTTGTGAAGCTGACATTTATCTCTGAATCTTTTAAATTGGCTTCCTCAATAATATTTTCCAACTTTTTAAATAAATAGCCTCTCATAGCTCCAGCAAGATTGTTTTTTTTTTCTGACGTTGGTTTTGTTTGTTGTGTGTTTACAGTGCATCATACTCACATGACCGTGCAGATCAGTGTTGAGCAACATCAGGGCACAAGTCAATGTGTGAACACTGTCTGAAAAACACAGATAAACTCCAGTAAGCTCACTGTCTGAGCAAGAGCACCACATAGTGTTACTGTTACTGTAACGCACATCCAATCTCACACACACACAGCACTGCTATGGCTGACCTTCATATGGTATAGTCTTCGGGTTGCACTGGAGGTATCTTTTGGAGAAATGGGACAGAACTCGTTCTCTCTCCTGTGTCTCTCCCATTAGAGCAAACTCTTTTAAAAACACCCTAAGAAAAAAACAACAACAACACAATCACTCACACAGAAGATAGAATATATGTGGTACAGTATGTGTTGGGTATGTATCTTTTTTAATACTATTATTATTATTATTATTATTATTACCTTATTTATTATTGATTTCACTGTTGTCGCCATCACAAAATTCAAATTGTTGCCGAAATCACTTCATTATTATTATTATTATTATTATTATTATTATTATTATTATGCAAGAATACAACGAAAATCCTACCAATATTATTTTCATTGCTGTTTATCCACATTCCTGTTTATGTTCTTTTACTGTTTATGTGTTCTGTGTTTACATTATGTTTTATGTTTTGCACTCTTAATAAAAAAAATATAAAAATAAAACACTCTAAAAAGACAACAGCAGGAAAAGCAAGAGTGAAAAAGCCTGTTGGACAGCAGAAATGAAAGCAAACATTGACACAACTTAACATAGTTATTACCTCAGCGCCTGATCCACCATCATCCCTGAGAAGTTAAAATGACTGAGATACTCCTCCGCCACCATGTGACTGAACTCATTGCTGTACAAGTCAGGAAAAGACAAAAGTGTGTGAAAAAATTGCTTTTTGGTTTATAGTAGAGTTCCAAATGTCTGACCTTTTATACAAATTTCATAGTCATTTTACAAATGTAATATTTCTTGTCAATGTAATACTGTTCAGCTTGAAACATTTAATGTGGAGCGAGGCAAACCTAAAATACATTTTTATAAACGTTTCTCTGTTTAGAGCTACTAATTGCATATTTTACTCACACTAAACAACTGCTAAAGTGAGTGGAATCATTAAGATTTGCTAATGTTTTTGAAAGAGGTCTCTTCTGCTCATCAAGATAATTTATTTATTTACTCAAAGCTGAATTTTCAGCATCATTACTCCAGTCTTTAAATGTCACACAATCCTTTCAAAACCATTCTAATATGGTGATTTGGTGGCACTCTGTTATAATCCATTATTATTATTTGTGCTCAGATATTGATAATGGCTTTAACTATTATTAATATTTATATATTTATCTGGTTATATTTTTGTGAAAATCATAATACATTTTACTGTTTAGAATTCTTTGATGAGTAGAAAGTTCTAAATAACAAAAATCTCAAATCTTTTGTTATATTTTCTTTCATTTTGATCAATTTAATTTTATGCATTCATTTAGTTTACTTTGGCCTAGCCCCTTATTGTATCAGGGGTCGCCACAGCAGAACGAAACCCCAATTTAATTTTAGTAATAATAAAAATATATATTTTTAATGATAATATATCACAGCTTTCACAAAAATATGAATAACCACAATTGTTTTCAAGACTGCTAATGATAATAAGAAATAATTCATGATCACCAAATGATTATCAATGATCACCATTAGAATGACTTCAGCATTGAATTGCAGAAATAAATTACATTGTATAATTCATTTAAATAAATTTAAATTTTAACAATTTTTGTTTACAATTTTACCATCTTAATTGTATTTTACATAAAATAATTGCACCCTAGATTAAAAAAGAGACATCTTTAAAAAACATTTTTTTTTTAAAACTGCAGTCAAGCACACTTTATTATAAATGGGTATTTATTATTCTGACAACTTTACTATTTATGTAACTTTATGTAACTTATGTAAATTATTCCACAGAGTCTCTGAAAATAAAGCAAGAGGGATGAACTAAAATGTCTGTAAACATAAACTTTTTTATTTATTCATTTATTATTAAAAATATCCTTACTTCTTGCTCAGGTGCCGTGCCACATCTGACTTCTTAAATCCATCAAGAGTGTACAAGCGTTTGGCCAGCCGTTTTGCAGCTTGGAGATCAGCCTTGTTGCCATTGGCCAGAGTTTCAGTGCTGCCCAGAGCCAATCGCTCAGCTACCTCTGGATCAGACTCAGACACTGGTCGTGATGGCCTCTCTCTGGAAACAAAAAAATTAAAAATAAGAATAATCTGAATGCTAGTAAATGAGGAATATACTATTTATTTTAGTTGAAAAACAAAGCCAATTTTTAAGTGTGGTCCTTTAAACTCTTCCATTTAAAGCCAACAGTGAACACTTTGGGAGATTATTTTTGCCTCTGCTATAAAATTTGACCACCATACAAACTCAGTGGTTAAGTCTTTTTTTCATCTTTAATTTCTGCCATATTTTAAATCCTTTCTATCATTTAAAGATCCTGAATCAGTTCTATGTGCCTTTGTTTTTATTACGCTTGGACTACTGTAATTCCTTGTATATTGGTCTACTCAAATCTTCCATATCACCTCAAATGGTTCAAAATACTGCTGCCAGTTTTTTAACTGAGGTTTATAAGCGAGAACTCATAACACTTATATTAATGTCTCTAAATCAGTTGCCAGTGCCTTAGGGTTGAATTAAAACTTCTGTTGTTTGTTTTAAGTCATTAAAGGGCATGGCTCCTGCTTACATGTCAGATCTTGGAAATGTGAATAGGTCAGGCAGATATTTGCAAATCCTCAAACAGCATTAATCTGTCATAACCTGCAACAATACTGAAGCTTAGAGGTGACTGTGCATTGGCGCAGCTCTAGGTTATGAAGAGAAGGTTATGCCTTCTCTTATTTGTGAGATCTGCATCTTCTGTAAATGATTTTGTCCATTTACAGTTTTTTACAGTTTTTGTCCATTTTGTTTTTTTATCAAAATTTTGTATTTATATTGTAGTCATTTTTTGGCAATAACTTCAATTTAAATGTATTATCTTTTTATCCCTAATGATGTTCGGGGACCAAACTCTTATTTTAATTGATATAACTGTTTAATAAACTTTGGTTTAAATGCACCAAAAAGTATTGCCTATATTCACTGAGAAATTAATAAAAATATTAATTTTAAAAGGGGGTGTACTCATTTATGCTAAGAGCATACAGTATGTGAATTGTACACTGAAAACACTAATAAGTTGAATAACCTAAATTATTTGTGTAAACACATTCAATCATTTTCTTGTCGGCTTAGTCCCTTTATTAATCTTGGGTTACCACAGCAGAATGAACAACCAACTTATCTAGCAAGTTTTTACGCAGCGGATGCCCTTCCAGCGGCAACCCATCTCTGGGAAACATCCACACACACATTCACACACACTCATACAGTATGGACAATTTAGCCTACCCAATTCACCTGTACCGCATGTCTTTTGGACTGTGGGGGAAACTAGAGAAAACCCACGCAAACACAGTGAACACAGAAACACCAACTGAGCCGAGGCTCGAACCAGCGACCTTCTTGCTGTGAGGCGACTGCACTACCTACTGTGCCACTGCTTCGCCCTTGTGTAAACTCTTTGCCTCAATTTAATTGAGTAATGGAGTCTCCTAAAACTTGCATATTTAAGTGTATTAATTTTCCGGTTTTGTAGACTATACTTAAATTGTTCAGTTCACCAAACTTAGTACTTTCTTACTCAGAATCAGTGACCAGTTTTTTTCTATGCATATATTCAATTTCTTAGATGGAAAATATGTTGAATTACAGAATAATGTACCTAAATCAAAGTTTATAAACCCCCAATATCTTCAATATCTTTGAAACTTCTCTCAAAAAATAGTGTCTTAGCTGTTGGATGATGGTCTTTTCCTTAAGTAAAAAAAAAAAAAACCTGGTCACTGATTCGGAATAAAAAAAACATTCAGTGCGTAGAAATATGTTGATCTACTTTTGCTTTGATTTAACAACTTGCAGATAATCAAACATAGAAACTTTAAAATGATGGTATTTAAAACGTCCAATCTTATTCAGACAGCAATACATTTTCCAAACATTCAGTTATTTGGACAATAAGGAAGTTCTTAGGCTGAGCTTAAAACTGAGGCTGAGCAAGGTTTCCCAACTAGGACTTCACAATACAAACCATTTGAAGTAGCTCCAAAGAACCATGCGTTCCCTCTACCACAACTAAATCTCTTTTTCATTCACCCACTCACCTATTATACATTCCAGGTGTCTGGAATGTAGTGCCCTCTAGTGCTCTGAACAACATTTCTATTTCCATTATTCCACAGATAAAAACAAGTGACAGACATTTCATTCTGTTACTATGCGCCCAGTCATTCACCCGGCGCAATGTGGTGCAAGGCGCGACGCAATAGTTGTTTGCTAGTTTCAGCTTGGCGCAAGATTCGTTTTGACGTTTTGCGCCACACTGTTTAAATAGGAAATGCATTTGCGTTCATAGGTGCGCCCATAGGTGTTCTGGTCTAAGAAGGGAGGTGTTTTGAGGCGCTTTGCTGGCGCGTTGCTATTTTGAGAAACTATAATAGTCTGTTCTATAGACCAGAACAAAGCCGGCCTATTGTCCAGCGCAGAGCGTGTTAGTTGTGTGCCTCACTTACACATTGCTTAATACACACAAGATGTAGAGCAATACGCAAATATCTTTACATTTAAAAAAAGAATTGAAATATTAAGGATACATACATATATATATTAGTGCTGTCAAAATTAGTGCGTTCACGCATGCGTTTAATTTGAAATATTTAACGCGTTTAAAAAAATTAATGCAATTAACGCAGTTGTAGTTTTTTTTTTCCTGTTGTGGGCAGAGGCGGACTGGCCATCTGGCAGACCAGGCAGTTTCCCGCTGGGCCGACGTACTTTTTGGGCCGGGCTAATCATCTTCTTATGATCTGATCGACCCATAAAACACTTAGCCCATTGGTTCTTTTCTTTATTGACATTGGGCTGGCCCAATCATAAACTTCCATGTTGGGCTCTGTGTACGTCAACATAGGTCGTTTTTTTTTTAAATAGTCGAGAGTCACGCCTGTTTCTCACGCGTGGGAGAGCAGAAGCGGTGAGCAGGCATTTGAATTTTGCATCTGAACTCTGCAGCGTGCATCGGAGCACAGATCAATATATTCCTGTCTATTCTATCTAGTTACCTATCTGTCCATATAAATATACTTTTTTTTTTTTTTTTTTACTTTTATTCTGCACCACTTCCTCCTATGCTGTTTCCTTAACCTGCAAGTCTTTGTTTTACAAATTATAAACAATGTCTGCTTCTCAGGCTCTTTGAGGAGAATCATTCATGTATTTTAAGATCCACTCGGTCAGAAGACAAGCGCAGGAGATATCATGACATAGTGTTTTTGATCGCCAGCATGATGTAGGCTTATAGTGACAATAATATTTATACAAAATGGTTATAATGATATTTACATGGCCAAATTAGTGTGCAACTTAAGCAACTTTTTTTTACGTTTAGTTTTGTAGTTCTGCCCAAACAAATATTTGTAGCAGTTTTTAATTGTTTAAGTTCATTTGATTGACAATGTAAAATCTTTTAGCTCTGTTTGATGTTTCATTTTTGAGTTTTTTTAAGGGTCTCTGATACATTGTTTTTATAATTTATCTTTATTTTATTATTCAACTCTAACTGTGTGCGTCAGCAGGCAGTTTTTATGTTATATACATTATTTATTAGGCTCCCTCAAAACACACAGGCACACAAAAGATAGACTTCCAGTGTGGATTATAATTTTTTTATAATAAAAAATAAAAAATCTAAGTTTTTAATTTGTCAACTCTCGTTATTTCCTATATATGGCTTTTGTGCTTTTATAGAATGGGAGTTGGTAAACATATTCAAGGACGTGCACAGATGAAGAGCATTTTGATTGATGTGTCATTTGACAGCCCTAATATATATATATATATATATATATATATATATATATATATATATATGTGTGTGTGTGTGTGTGTGTGTGTGTGTGTGTGTGTGTGTGTGTGTGTGTGTGTGTGTGTGTGTGTGTGTGTGTGTGTGTGTTTTAAACAAAACATAAGTAGCCATTTATTCACATTATGATGAATAATTATACCTGAAGCCATTTGTTTTCTGATAAAAAAATATAAAAAATTTTACAGTCAAGACTACATTTGTGAAAATGACCTATGTTTTTCGAAGAATTAATCATGATATTGAGCTCACTACACTTGAAATCCTACATTTTCATGGTACATGAGTTAAATTAACTAATATTTTAAAGTGATAGGACCAAAATGCAAAATTTTAAGTTAAGTCAACTTTACTTGATTGTTTAGATAAAGACAACATTAGGGTTTACAGTGTGGATTGTGTGACTGTTAACACCTGGTATGAAGATTCATTTTGGTTAATCAGATCAAAAAGTAACATAATATTAAACCTAATATTTACACCTGGTGTTTTTATCCATCTTTTTTGTTTACTTTCAAACTATTTCCTGATTTTTCGATCTAATTATGAATCAAGCAGCTTTTGTTTCAGCTCTAAAGGAAGTAAAACTATGCTGAATGCTTCAGATTGTGTTAGAATCAGGACTGGCAAGAAACATTTTACTTTTTGCAAGTTTAAATCCTGTGGCTGTTTCATTTTCATACTACCACAGCAGTTTCTACAGTACACTATGAAAGCAATCCAAATATATTTTGAGAAAGCGGACATGCTCAAAACCTTTCAAACCCAATTTATACTTATATTTAGTGGTGCATTTATGATCGACTGACAAAACTTAACTCAGTTCTAGTAGTTAACAGGGCTTATTTGACAAAGTAGTCAAATCATGAGGTTAAATTTGCTCACTTCTCGTGTTAAACCTGTTATTCTTAGCACTAGCAGTGTGGTGTAAATAGATCATATCTGATGCAGCCATGCAGACTCTTTCCTAACAGATCAACTCAATCCACCATTTACAGAGAAACCAACCATTAATAACTAATAAAGTACACCTGTCTAACAACTGTGAGCGCATGAACCCACACCTTTGTCCTTTGTGCACCATTCACATTCAAATGAGTGTCAAATTTAAAAAGCCTGTCATACACATGCTGTCTTCTGTCACACAAACACAAAGAACTGAACGTACATTTGTGCATTTAGACGAGAATGATCAAATAAACCTTTTGTAAAATATACCTAAAACACATTTCATTCAGTAACAGTGTAAAACTAACAACACAGAAGTTCTAACAAACCAAAACAAAAGCATCAATCCTGAAAAAGCACTTGAAAAGCATCTGCTGTACTGTACCTCTGTGACCCAGCTCTGCCTTCAAACCACCGCATTCCAAAGTCAGACATACGAACAGTACTAAAAACTTTGCCACACCAGATCACCCCTCTATAGGTCTTTGGTTTGTTCCGAAGTGCTCCCAACCTCCTCCAACTGGATAGTTCTCAAACAAGTCAGGGGAGGAGACTCGACAAAAAAAGGGGATGAGGGCTGACTGTTTGTTCTTGAAACAATGGTAAGATAGAATCATGGTACAGGAGAAAGAAAAATGAAAACTTTTCCGCCAAGGCTCCTAGGCTGTGTAAAGAGTTTCTACAAAGAGTTTCTACAGACACACCTTTGCTAAACCTTGCTGACATTTGACACCTGTGTGTGAACAACAATAAACAACATACTTAACATGTTTTGTGAGGGAGAAAAATGCAAGAGAATGTTTGTGATGAATGGCATTGCATATTTTTTGAGTGAAACTGCTTAAGTACTGACTAACTGATGCATTAAAGTTTATATGGAAACAATCAGCTTACTCATGCTAAAAAATTCACACACTCAAAAAATTATGTTTACTGTTTGTTCAGACTAGTTGATGAGCACAAATGACCTGAAACAGCACAATTCTTGAGTTTTTTAGGGACAACTTAAATGTTTAATCAACTTACATTTGTAAAAATAACTAATAAGCTAACTTAATTCCTTAATGTTGAACACAAATCAGTTTTGTGGAACCCAGTATTTTTACAGCGCATGTATATTCCAGGTCTTTGGATAAAACTGCTTTAAACGTATATATACAGTTGCAGTCAGAATTATTAGCCCCCCTTTGAATTTATTTTCTTTTTTAATATTTTACAAATTATGTTTAACAGAGCAAAGAAATTTTTACAGTATGTCAGATAATATTTTTTCTTCCGTCTTATTTGTCTTATTTCGGCTAGAACAAAAACAGTTTTTAATTTTTTAAAAACCATTTTAAGCTATATTTTTTCAGATTGTCTACAAAACAAACTATCGTTATACAATAACTTGCCTAATTACCCTCTCCTGGCTAGTTAACCTAATTAACCTAGTTAAGCCTTTAAATGTTTCTTTAAACTGTATAAAAGTGTATTGAAAAATATCTAGTAAAATATTATTTATTGTCATCATGGTAAAGATAAAATAAATCAGTTATTAGAAATGAGTTATTAAAAGTATTATGTTTAGTAATCTGTTAAAAAAATTCTCTCCGTTAAATAGAAACTTTTTACATTACTTTTTACATTTATTTATATAAATGTAAAAAAAGCAATTACAAAGTAAATCTTCTATGTGCGTAATTCTAAAAATTGCATTAAGTTACAGCTGGTTTGCTCATTTTTTAGTATGTGAATTTGACACTTTTAAGGCAATAGGTTGACTAATTTTTAAGTAAAATGACAAAGTATTACATTGTTTTAGTTACGTATTTTATACATCATATGACAGCATAGACAATAATATCAATATTACATACAGTTAAAAAGTTAAGAAAACACCCCTCACTGACAACAGTTTTCACTAGAGTTTTATGGTATGAACCACCAATTTGGACTAACGGAATACAATCTATAAAGTGACATCCGGAATGTTTACGTTTTTAAAGAAATTTCATCATAGCGCTGGGCAATTTGGCCTATATCAAAATCTACTTGAACATTTTAACTTGATTACGATTAATGATTGATTATTTTATTTATTTATTTAATGTTTTTGCCCTCATAGTTTTGTAAAGTAAATATGCTCACATATTACAAGTGAGAGATTTTTTAATGTAGGGTGCATTACTTGATTTTAAAATAAATTAACAAAACACAAACTATCTATGATCTCTGATTATTTTTTGAACATCAATGCTGAACAACTGAAAATTAAAACATGCACTGGCTAAAACGCAACTCTCTGCGCCTACGAAACTGACCAATCACAAAGCTTGTGCTATGCGTCATTGTGACATGTTAGTACATTTTTTGTGAGGTGCATGGGGATGCCGGACTGAACACATGCCCTTGGCAGAAGTATTATATCAGAATAATATAATAAGTATAACTAATTATATAATAAGTATAATTTAGTCTTAACAGAGCAGGGTCATGTGAGTCCACACAGGGTAGGGAAAGTAATTGAAAAAAATTTACCTGGAAAATTAGATCGATTATAGATTCTGAAGATTGATTTTGATTACTTTTCGATTAATCACCCAGCCTTATTTCATCATCCATCCTAACACAAACCTCTAAGGTACCTGTATTGACCCATTTTAGTTTCAAATGTGTACCTTTTAAAGATGTACCATCCCAGTTAGGGCTTATAGTCTCTTTATTTCTGACATTATAACTTTAAAACAAAAATAACACTGATAAAAAGAAGTATACACTTTACTACTTACCGATATATGGAGGGATGTGGGGCATACATGTAATTATCCTTCAAAGCTCCGCCTCCCCAGCAGAGCAAATAACAAGCCATCAGCCTAGCCCCGCCCCTTCACACCTAACATATCCAGGTGACTTGCTTAAATATGCAGCATCCAATCTTCCACATTCCGCCCCTTCCCTGAACCTCCTATAGTCCAGAACTAGCCTGAGGAGGTTTTTGAAGAAATCTGACCCTCTGCCTCTGTAACTCCTCAGAACTGGCATTAGTCCTTTAGTTGTCCCGTTGCGGGTGCTTTTATCCCACTCTGAACTTTTGCAAGCTCTTTTTGTGCCCACAGTCAAATCAGATACAACGGTTCGTCTGTCTATTTTTTTCTGTCGGCTGTTCCCTCCTCGCACTTCCCTAGTTGTGGATGTGAATGTGTGTTCCTCTTCTCTTGTCAGCGGAGCTATTTTTCGCTGGTGGATATGCCCTGTATTTCCTCTCACAACAGTTTACTCCCCCTTTTCCCCTCTCTCCAAGCCTCTCTTCCTCTCTTTGTCTTGCCTTGCTACTTTGTCCCTGCCGCTGATCTCCATTTCAACATAGTGCTGAACACACAGTGCGCATCTATCCATAATCAATTCTAAAGGCCAGAATTATGTAGTGGACTCTATAATAATGATCTGTGGCTTTCTTTAATATGAATAATTTAAATTATTAATAAAAATATAATATAGAAATAATATAGAAATATGTGTAAAAAAAAAAAGACTAGTGAAACCCTTTACTACTCTCTCTATTTGAAATCCTGAAATCACACAACATGTTAATCTGGCCTCTCCATGGAGACTGACTACGTGCTTCTGGCAAAGCTCCAGGTATATCTGGCCCTATGGTAGGAGCGGGAATGTAGTGGATGAGCCAGGTATCAAAGCAGACAGTGTCGGCTTTCAGTCTTAATAACCAGACTAAACCTCAGATGAAACAGCCAAACAATGCTCCTTATTGTAGAGCACCAGAAAACCCAATACCATGTTAAAGTACCCTTCTGAAGGTTGCAAAACACTGCTAAACTCTTAATCAGTTTTCCAGTAAAATATCCTTAAATCAAGAAAACGTAGCAAAATGTTTCTCTCCACCATTTAAAACATAAATTTTAATTAATTAGAATTAGAAAATCTATTAGTCCATGGGGTAACTTAAAATGAGTCCGATAATTTCAAGATTTATTCAGCATGTTTTATTGTCTTATGTAATTTTCATCTGATGTAAATCTAATTGTTATGTTTTGTATTTAAAAAAAGAAGTATTTATTCATTCTTTCATTTATTCATTCTTTCATTTCGGCTTAGTCTGTATTTCAGAGGTCGAATGAGTGGAATGAACCACCAACTTTTCCAGCTTATGTTTTACACAGCGAATGCCCTTCCATCACTGGGAAACCTATGCACACTTATTTACACATGCACTCATACACTTCGCCTAATTTAGCTCACCCAATTCACTTATGTCACATGTCTTTAGACTGTGGGGGAAACCAGAGCACCCAGAGAAACCTACGCGAATACAGGTAGAATATGCAAACAGAAATGCCAACTGGCCCAGTTAGGACTCGAACCAGCGCCCTTCTTGCTGTGACGCAAAAGTGCTAACCACTGAGCCACCGTGCCACCAATTTATTTAATTTTTCAGCATGAATTTATTTATGTTTCTTTATTTTAAATCCTTAGGAAATATCTTTGGTACATCAAATGTGGCTATGATGACCACCCGACAAGCTAATCCAGCTAAAAATAGTGCTAATGTCACTAAAATGCTAAATTTAAATCTTACAATAAAATAGAAAATAAGATGAATAACTGCAAAAAGGTCCACTACTTGGGGAAAAAATAAACCACTACATTCACTAGGCTGGCTACAGGCCTGAGAAACTGGTAAATAGTTGTTGGTTAAAGAGATAGTTCACCTAAAAATAAAAATATGGTCACACCTTACAGTGTAAGTATTTGTTTAACTATTTAGTAATAGTAGTTCATTTCAATACAAAAACTTATAATATGGTAAGTGTAAGAAATCAGGTTAGGTTTAGGGTTAGTTGTTAGTTATGTAAAATTAATTATAATTACTATAGTAACCACATATACCATGTGTAACAATTATACTTTATAAAAAGTGCTATCAAATTTACTCGCCCTCACAAAAGAATATATTTTGAACAACGTTGGAAACTGGTAATCCTTGACATTAGTAGGAAAACAATACTATGGAAATAAATGACTACCAGTTTCCAAGATTCTTATATATATTTGTTTGTGTTCTACAGAATAAAGATGTTCATTTTGGCATGAATTATTCCTAAATTGTGTTATTATTTACAACCTTGTTGTAAAGTTTTTATTTTTATTTTATTTTTTTTATTGGAAAGCAAAATAAAAAAGCTGATAACATTTGCAAGTACTGATTTAGAGCTGCACACTGATTCATTATGACAGCAGACAGGAAGGAGTAGAAAGAGATTAAGGCCTAAACACAAATCTGACCCTGAGGTTGTGAGTCAGCCACACCTCCGGAAGGATCTTACGTAGTAATTCTCTAAGGAACACTAACTCAGGAACCTTATCCTTAATATGAATAAATAGATCTCTGTGGATGATTTCAGGCAAGCATTGTATGTTAAAAAAAAAAAAAAAAAAAAAACAGTCTTGGACAAAAGAAAATCTACACTTCATTCATCATGTGCCCATCCCAAGCCAAACAGAGCACTGAACATATTCAGCATAGCACTGCCCTCTAGTGGCAAATATTCAAATTGACGATTACTTTTTGTAAACCTAATCTAAACTACAAATTCTATTAAACCCATTTTCCATGTGGTAACTGAAATAGGAAAAATGTGTAATTTACTTAAAGCTGTGAGAGTTTTCTGTCATCAGAACAGCTGCTTGCATTTTAAGACTACTATAGCTTGACTGAGAACAACAATCATTGTGTGTGTGTGTGACTACAATGCCAGTAGTTCCTCCTCGAATGTGGATAATTACAGTTATTCTCCCAAGTGTTTATTTCTCCAGGGGGGTTGTGTGTGTTTATATTTTAGTAACATATATGCTGACAATCTGTGATGAAATATTTATGAAGGTACCCTCAGGCCGCAACTAACCTTTTGGTGGCATCGCTGTCAGAATCAGGCCTGTGTGTTTGCTCAGAGTGAGATCCAGTGCAGAACAGGCCGTCTTCTTCACAGACACTGCTTCGATCCTCTCTATGTAGGTCCTGTGATGCCACTATGAGATGAGACACAGTAGGTGGTTCTGGGCATGTTAGCGAAGCAAAATTCAATTCAGTGATCTGCTTGGCACTTTCACAAATCTGACTCTGGATCTCAGGTGTGAGTGTTGGAAAGTCAAAAGTGAAGATTGGAGGGCCACTAGGGGTGATATCTTCACTATCCAGGCTACTATAAGAGGTGCCCTTGGCACGGTGCGACTCCATGATACTCTCAAAGTGTCTGCTGAAGGTGTCTAAGCAATCTGAGGACACCCGGCAGGGGCTGGTCACAGAGATGGGAGACTTCAAATCCGTGTGGCTGTCAGGCTGGTAATCTAGTGGACTACAAGAAGAACATACATTGTACTGTTATTTATGGTATGTAAATATGCAAATATGAAAACACACATTCTAAAATTTAAATAATAAAGTTTAAATGTAAAAGTTAATACTGCAGAAAATAAAAGCCCCACTAACTAGCCCAACCTCTTGCCATTGTGTAAATTTGTGCTACAGGGTAATGTGTTACACACTCACCCTCTTAGCAGTCGACTAAATACTTCGTCTCCCTCAGGTGTGGCATTTTGCCTCTTTTTGTCACCTTGCATCCTTACACTGGCCCAGCTTGCCACCTCTTCATCTTGCAGCTCCTCCTCACCATCAGTGTGTGGGCACAGCACTCCATCCAGAGGGCTGCTGCTGCTGGTGCCTGAAGTGCCCAGCACACTGCGGTTACTACCAAAAGCAGAGTCAACCTCCTCCTGTTCTGCCAGCATGACCTCATCAAGGTCTGTTTCCCTATAACAGCGCAGGGGCACTGCGTCTATGTCTGTCTCTGAATATTTGACAGTACGTCTAATGATGCCAGTCTTATTGGAGGTCCCCACTGTGGGATGATGGCTGATCAACTCCACTTCTACTTGCTGTACATCTTGACATGATGATTTTGAAGAGCCAATTGATTTATAATGTCTTGAATGTGTTGTTACAGGCCTTAGGTGGGTAGACAGGGGTGGAATGGGCGTCGGGGACTCACTGGAGCAGCCACTAGAGGATGGAGTGGAGGAGTCTGGAATGTGCATTAACAAAGGGATTAAAGCTGATTACTTTTGAACAACCGAGGTAATATATACATTGCTGTGTGTACAGATTTTATACTTCAATACAAAGTTTATCTTAATCAGAGATTGTGTATTTGCTGCTTCAGGTTGCAGCAAAATAGTCCACATTTCAAGATGTGCAATCCTGTTTCTGGAGGGCCACAGTCCAGGAGAGATTAGCTTCATGCCCAATAAACACACCAAATCCCGCTAAACAAGGTCTTCAGAATCACTATAAACTTCTAGGCAAGTAAACTGATCTCAACTAAATTCTGCAGAATGTTAGCCCTCCTAGACCAAGATTGGATACTCCTGTACAAAGTAGACAATACATATCCATACAGTTAAGTTTAGTGTTTGTAATTCAGCTTTACTGAACAGTAAATGGTTACAGGACATGTTTTAATTATTAGTACAGAAGCTTTCATCCAGGTAAATGTATAAATAAGGACACAATCCTTCTTAATCTAGGTAGCTTAAGTAATAAATTATAGCAATATGTATGCTAAAATATAACTAAATTATGCAGATGTAACAAAATAATTTTAAAAACATTACAATAAAGAGAAAGCGTAGCACATTAAGAATTGATGAAAAAAATCAAAAAGCCAAGTTAAATAGAGAAGGTAACACCTAATGTCATGGTATAGAGGATGAGACTTGTTGCATAATTGGATTAAGCGCTCATTATGAGGCAAACAGCTTGTTTACATGAAGAGGCCAATGAAAAAAGGAAGAACATCTTTTTAAAGAACTGGCTTTTGGTAGTCTGAGTTGGACATTTCTGAGAATTTCACACCTTTTGTTTGTTGGTCTTCAGAGTGGGACCCAAACAGGAACTCCCATTTGGCACGAGCAATCTTCTGTGAGTGCAAGGAAGGCCTCTGCAAACATGTTGCATTTTCAGACTACAACTCAAAATGACTTGATCAGACATCATCACCACACACTGAATCTGAGCATGAGATGATAAAGATGTGTAACAAGAAGGTGAACTTACCTGTATGGCTGTGTTTCCAGAGTCAGAACTCTTTTGGCTGGTTCTGCTAGATGTCTCAGAGGATATGTGTTTTTTTTCATGTAGAGTGCTCTCCACAAGACTACCTTTGACTCCACTGGAGCTCTGTGATGCTGTACCACTCCACTCCTTTTTAGTCCGATTGTGACCTTTTATCTCACTGTGTGGCACTGAGACACCACAGTGGTTGTCTGGAGAGCCTGATGTAATTAGACTATTCCTCTTTTGATTGTTTACTTCCATCAAGCTTTTCTTGTCTCTGGTAAAGCATTCCTCTAATCCATGTTTTTCCTGAGAGGTCCAGGTTGCAGATGTGTCTGTGTTTGGCCTAGTGAAAGACCTTCTGATGATGTCTGGACTGTCTTTGTGACCTCTGAGTGTATCATGCAGCTGGCCGTCATAGGTGGGTGTATGATTGTCTCTTGTGTACTGGGTAGGTAGGTGACGATGTAAAGTGGGGCTGTCCTTTCCCACTAACTGTGTTCTGTCTATCTGTGGGTCACGTATGGGAGATGATGATTTTACATCAGATCGGTTCAACCTTGCTGGAACTGCGGGAGAAGTACTTCCAATGTTGGACAAAAGAGGGGTCGATTGAAAAAATTGATAACCAGTCTTGACAGAAGTCTGGAAGTTTTTCCTGTTGTGCTCATGAGCAGGAAGGTTACAGTTAGAGTGTGATTGTGCTTCAGAGTCCTGGGGCTCCCGTGAATGTCCCCTCTGGGGACTATCAGACCTCACTGTGTCTGTTGATGATGGGGTTGGTGATGGAGTCCTCCTGGCTTCCATGAGTACAGAGAGTTTAGTGGCTTCCTCTGCTAATTTACGAGCTGTATCAGGACTTGTAGCTGGGGATATGCTCCTCTTTTCGCTCAGTTGATTAACTACCTTTTCTGCTTTAGTTTTGGAGTTGCCCAGGTGGAAATTGACTCTATGGGATTGCCGTGGACTGTCACTCATGGAATGACTGATTTGTTGATTACAGGGAGATTGAGTTACAATCTTAGCTGGTAGTTCATGTTGAATAGCTGTAGGCTTACAAGATGGTAAGTTTGGGCGAAGCCTAGACCCTTGCACTCTTTGGTTTGAGATCTCCTGAGTGTTAACAGTTGAATTTGAAATGGTGAAGTAAGCTTGTTTGGCATGGTGTGACAGTTGATCTGTAGCTGGGCTCCTAGGAAGTCTATAAAATGAACTGTTCCTCTCATGGTCCATAATTGTTGCTTTAGTAGGCAGAGTCCTAGAACTGGATGGTATCACTGGTGACCCAGACCAAGACCTACAGCGACGTTGCTCAACTTTCCTGATGTCATGACCTCTATCATGACAGTTGCCTGCTAGTTTTTGCCTTAGTTGTGGGGAACCAAATTCATCCAATGCTTTATGGGTTGCTTCTCTGGCAACATCTAGAGTAGCCCGTCTAAAGCTGGGGCTACCTATATGTGGGTTCCCCAAACCCTGACTAAGTTGTTTTGAATTACAGTTGTTCATGGACTCAAAGCTATTAAACCACACTGGGTCACTAAGCCTTTTCTTGAGGTGAAGGGAAGTTGCTCGATCCTCCATATTTTTTTTAAAAGGATTCTGAGGCTCATTTTGGCACAAAGAGCTATACTGACTCTCAACAGATTTAATTTTAGCTTTTTCGATATAACTAAAAGTGGCAATAGATCTTCTCCCTTCATCTCCTCCCTTCATTTTTATTGGGCTGCAAACCTTACGAGTTCCACTAGGAGTAGGAGGGGCGGTAAACCGTCCTGAGAAGTGAGGTTCTCTACCAAAGGAGTCACGTTCAGAGGGAGAACACACCAAGTGACATTTGTTTCCAGTGGTTCCTGTTTGGAGGACAGAGAGTAACTGGCTTATCTCATCATAAGGTAGGTTTTTTTGGTGCTGGGTTGTCGATTGGTCAGAGTCAAGACCTGGATGTAGCTGAAAACTTACAGAGTGTCTAGATGTTGATTTACAGGAGGCCAGGCTCTGCGTGCTGCTTCCACCTTTATGCAGGACTCCACGTGGGGATACCTGGCCATGTGGGGCATTAGGGCCAACAATCTGAGATTGCTGAATAATGTCTGGTGCTGCCAACATAGGGGAATCTGTTCTCTCCACATCTCCCAGGTCTTTTCCTTCTTCATCAGGAACAGATCTCACCTCTACATAAAGGTGGAGAATTTTACCTGACTGAGACATGGCTGACAAAATAGCAGCCTGAAGATCTGTCTTATAGCACAACACCTGTTGTCCGCAATTGATTAATGATGCTGGTCATTGTGTTTTCTCTTGGAAGTTTGTTTCCTTTCACACCCAAGAGAGAGTATAAATGACTTCAACATTATCTTCAAGATCACCTATAAGAGACAAATAAGAAGAGCATCTTAACTCAAACTTTACATTAACTGTTAGAGCAGGTTTAATCAGTTAGGAAAAAAATCCAGGTTATGTGACCCATTGTCTTTTAAATAATATCAATAATGTATTGCACATTACGTAGATCAGTCAGATTTTCTAATCAATCAAACAAGTTATACAGTATCATACATGCAGTATGGTATATGCTAAATTTAGCAACATGTTATAGTTAGCAACATGTTATAGAAAAATAAACTTGTTTGAAATGACACTTAAAAAGGAAGAAACTGGTCTAACTCATTTCAAACACTGTGAAAAGACACCTGTATTCTAACCGCATTAGTGCTTGTTTGCTTATACTGTCCTCCTTCAAACCAAGCTGAGCGTGTTTACTAATGGCAAGAGGATCTAAATGTGTGACATGCTAATTAAAGTATGTAAAGCAAACTCCACAAACGTAAGCACCTCAGAATTGCTGCTGGCTCTCTCACTCCCTCTTCATATTACTGTACACACTGCAGTGGTGACTAAAATCCACTGTAGCTCCTTTAGAGATACTAACAGGTACTTGTCTATAGCCAATTTAAGTACAAACTTAGATGAAATAAGGATGATAAAAGATTTAAACCTTAGATGTAATAAGATGTTAGTCATGCAGCTCATATGCAAACCCTTGCTAGTTTAACCAGATGGAACCTGCAATCAAATCATATCTTGGAAGCTGCGAAGTACCTCATATACTGCAAATCCATCTCCTCTAATCCCTTTAGAAAAGCCTAAATATCTGCAGTCACCTTTATAACACTGCAAAGTCAGTTTATATTAAATGAAATCAACCTACTGCATATCCCAATAGCTCAGAGAAGAGACAAGGTTCATCGTTACAGACTGCCTTCGAGGATTCACTCTCTTTGATGCACATAAGCCAGTCTAACCCCTCACATGCTAGTCTGACACAGCTGTTTGTGTTCTGTCGGCTCTTCTGAGAGCAGAGAAGTGTGGCTGGACGTGTGCCAGGTGTTGCGCTCAATTGATTGAGTTGTATGCACCCTGCATCATGACCACCACTGCAGTTGTGGGGGAGGAGGTGGAGAAGGATAGTGCATAGTTTTCCCTCAGAAACCAAACGCTTGTTCTGGATAAATGTTTCTCCCTCTTTCATGTTTTGTGCACCAAACAAATACTCAACACTGTTACAAATAATGCTACTGAGTCAAACCCCACAGACAGGTAAGGCAACTAATACCTCAAATAACTCTCAGCTTTAATTGTAGTCATTCAGAATGACTCAAATGTTTGGACGAAAAAGCAAATTTCACGTTCTAATCCACTCTAGTCTTCCTGCAGCCTTTTAGCTAAATGTACCGACTGTATACTGTTTGTCTAGTAAGTTTATCCCTTTTACATTTTTTAAGGTAACGTGACAACTTGAAATTGGTTCCCTTTTATTCAACTATTTTGGTCAAATTTCTTAGCTGAAAGATTAAAGCCACATATATGACAATGTCAGATATTTGTGCTTATTCATTCATTCATTTTCCTTCGGTTTAGTCCCTTTATTTATCAGAGGTCACCACAGCAGAATTAGCCGCCAACTTATCCAGCATATGTTTTACACATCGAATGCCCTTCCAGCTGCAGCCCAGTACTGGGAAAAACCTCAGCACCCGGAGAAAACCCACGTGAACACAGGGAGAACATGCAAACTCCACTCAGAAATGCCAACTGACCAGCCAGGACTTGAACCAGCAACCTTCTTGTTGTGAGGCAACTGTGCTGACTACTGAGTCACGGTGTCACCTATTTGTTACTACAATATATAAATAAAATAATAAATATTAATAATAAAACTTGTTGTTACACAATGGTTATAAAGTCCTATTTATTACAGCTACATCGATTAAAGCAAAACTATTTGACATCAAGGAAAACATTTTATATATTTTAGTCATTGATTTAAACTATGTTTTGGGGCTCTGAACACACAAATATTTCAAAACAGTTTTTTTTTCTTCATTTTGAAAAGTTTTAAAATTTGTGAAAATTACACCACCGTCATTTCTATGTAGTGAAGTACAAAATTAAAATTTTATTAAAAAGTTCAATTGCATCATTTGCATATTTATTACATGTTCTGTCCATGATCAAGCAACAGTACTTGACAAACAAATAAAAGGCGAACTACAAAATTGTAAATACAGCATTGTTAACATATGTATGTATATGTATGTTTATATATATATATATATATATATATATATATATATATATATATATATATATATATATAAAAACATTAATGAGCTTTCACCTCTTTAAACGTCCCACAGACTATAAAGAAGAGATGGTATTTCAGTCTCTTTTTTAAACTACTAAATATCATTCATTCATCACAAAGAACTGGCCAATCACTTTCATGAAATACTTTCTCAGTCATTTAAGTAACATAAATACTTTATCATTTCTGCGATCTCTAAAATTATCGAAAAAATTATTAAGGAAAGCCGTTTAAAAAATCATATATTTATATATCTGCTTTCCGTTACGCAGGCAATTTAGACCTACTTTTTCAGTACTGTGGCTAATAGGATTCCCCCAACCCCTCCTCCTGTCCTCACTCCTTTAAATGTCACATGAACAGGCACATAGAAAGCAACACAGTTAAACCCCTCCCTTTACCTGTCAACTCCCCTCTCAAGCGTCCCTTCCCATCCGCCACACTGCAGCAGTGTGGAATATTCCCTCCTTCAGAGTCTTCAGAAAAACAGCCTATTCATTTGTATGTCTCTGTGCCTCCCTCTCTTCTCAACAGAAAATAAAAACAGCTCTGGCCTGCCTTACTGGCTCACACATACTGGATTTACACCACCCACACGACTTAGTGCGTCTTCTCCAATGCCCCTGCCCCCCCCACACTGAAAACCTGTCTTAGCTCAACAGAACTTCCTACACTCACCCTGTCAATCATGCTTCTAAGACACACCCCATTCCAGAAACCAGCCAATGAGGTACTCTGTGAAGTACTGCATAAACTGCAGGAACAGTGACAGATGGCAAAAGGTTCAGCTCACTCTGCAGAAGGGGACCAGGCCAGAGGGAAAGCCCCTTGTAAGTAGACTTATAGAGTAACAGGAGTTGAGGAAAGGCTGCTGGGATTACAGCAGGTGATCTGACCAGAAACAAACAATCCTTAGTCTAAGCAAACACACTCTCACAGGAAAAATGAATTTCAAGTATAGCACATTTAGCTGCCATTCTTTCTCTGTAATTTTAAAATGTCATAATAATCCTTCATAGTGAAAAGGAATATGGCAGAATCATAATGATTAGCTGTACTAGCATATGTGTAAACTATTAGCACCTAAAGATTAACTGTAACTGTCAACAACACAATGTCAGAGCTTCTGTTCCCAGTATGCACTGTGGCCTTTTTTATTTCTTTTATTGTACTATTATTTTTAATTGGCTTTTAAAATAGTTGGTGTATTCTTTTGACTTTGCTAAATGTAAAATAAGATTTCCCATTTAATAGAAAATTAAGTATGCTCCAGTGTTGTTTGGCCTCCAACATCGTCTCTAATTTAACTGTGTATACAATAATTTTTTTTGAATATCATGTGTATGTGTGTGTGTGTGTGTTCTAGTTTTACAGGGCTGAAAAAAAGGTAAGTAAATGATTAATGCTGTCATGAGTGCGCTCAGAACTGTTTGCCGAGACTGTGGATCAAATGAAAGAATGTTGTAAATATGTTCAGTTTCTTGCACAGACTCTTTATTTAGCTTCCTAATACTTAAGTGTAGAGCCACAGTTATTACATTTGCTTTAACAGTGTATACTTTAACTCTTAAAGTGCTGGTAATCATTGACATGTATGAATTACTAATTTGGGCAAGAAATCTTTAATATTCTACTGAAGGAAGAAGAGTCACCTATATTGGAAAGGTCAAGGGCTAATCAACAGCAGATTTACACCTTTTGGTGAACTATACCTTTAAACATGCTTCTTATCAGCCTAGAGATATGGCATTATGCTTTTGCATTTTTTTTTAAAAAAAGCTGTGATTTTACTGTCCATCTTATTTTTCTCCAAACTGGTATTTTCTTAGCATCTTTATGTAATGTATTGTCATAAACACACTGTTTTGTAAAAACATTTACTATCAATTGTTATTCCAAGAGAAGCAAATGAATTAAAAGTCATTGACAGAAAAAGAGCTTAATTCAAACATCTCTTAATGTAGCTCTTGGCAGGACTGAGCCTAAGCAGTGTGATATACAAAAGACTTTTAATGAGTCGCTCAACCATTTTATGCATTCAGCACAGCATAAGGGCTAACAGCACAGACTTTGCTGCCTCAAGTGGACTGTGTTACATAAATCAGAAAAATTTCGAGAGTCAACTGAGGTAAAGTTGGTTTTATATTTGCACATTCAGACTTTCCCCTTGATAATATAATTTCATAAAAGTATTATTTGCAAACAGTGAAATCATATTAGCAGCCAGTGACTATCAAAGTACAACATTGTTCACAGTCAAATAAACAGTGTTAATGTTGTTTTCAAGTCACACTTGCATGCTAATTCCAATCGAATATTTAAAGTAACACGGTAAACAATATAGAGACCTCTAAATGAACGAATGTGTGAATATAAAACCAACTGTACCTCTATTAAGAGTCAATGCAATGGCCAAGTAGATGGTAAGATGTAGTAAACTGATTCATACTCCTTCCCTACAATTTGATTGGCCCTCTTACTACATACCTACATAATCATATACTGTAATATACAGTTATGGCTTGTTTTTTTGTTTAAAAACACGACAAATAATTACAGAGAGGATCTGAGGCATGTGATATTTCACTACTACTACACTCATAAGACCATGAATGTCAACTTCTGCTTCTATTATTTGATTCATTTCTCATTCAGTTGTTCAATTAAAGTTTTTTTATGAATGATAAATAATAGTAACTCTGCTTTATTATTATTTTGTAATTGAAAAATGCTAAATTATTTACTAAACCATTCAGGAGCCATAAGAGCCAGCTCTAGAGTGTATCATGTGCGCACATGTATAGAGTGTATTATGTGTGCATGTGTATAGAGTGTATTGTGTGCGCATATGTATGGATTGTATCATTTGTGTATATGAATAGTGTATCATGTGTATATGAATAGTATATCGTGTATATATATATATATATATATATATATATATATATATATATATATATATATATATATATATATATAGAGTGTATCGTGTGTATATGTTTGTAGTGTATCATGTGTGTTTATGTATAGTGTGTGTGTGTGTAGAGTACATCATGAGTGTATGTTATGTGTGAATATGTATGGTGTGTATCATGTATAGAGTGTTTATATGTATACAATGTATCATATGTGTATGGATAGAGTGTATCATGTGTGTATATGTATGGAGTGTATCATGTGTGCATAATGTATAGTGTGTGTATATGTATAGAGTGTATCATGGGGGCATATTTATGGAGTGTATCACATGTATATGTATAGAGTGTATCGTGTGTGCATATGTATAGAGTGTATTATGCGTGTAAATGTATATGTATGCCTCTTGTCCTTTCGCTGTATGGGTTTATCAACTCCCAGTAGCTCAGTGGCTATGTGACTCACCTTTCACGCCAGAGACTCAGGTTCTAACCCTGACATGTGTGCATATGTATGGTGTGTATTATGTGTGTGCTTATGTATGGAGTGTATCTTGTGTGCATATGTATAGAGTGTGTATATGTATGGAGTACATCATGTGTGTATATGTATAGAGTGTTTTATGGGTGCATTTGTATCAAGTGTATCATGTCCTTTTGTTGTATGGGTTCATCTACTCCCAGCTCAATGGTTACTTAACTCACCATTTACGTAAGAGACCCAGGTTCTATTCCAGACCCTGAAATGTGTGCATATGTATGGAGTGTATCATGTGTGTGTATGGAATTTATAATGTGTGCATATGAATAGAGTGTCTATATGTATACAATGTATCTTGTTTGCATGTGTGTGGAGTGTATCATAAGTGTCTATGTATAAGGTGTATCATGTGTGCATATATATAGTGTATCAAGTGTGCATATGTATGGAGTTTATCATGTGTGCTTATTTATAGAGTGTAGTGTGTGTGCATGTATAGAGTGTATCGTGTGTATATGTATAGAGTGTATCAAGTGTCATTTCGTTGGCTGAGGGTATCACTTCCCAGTGGCTGAGTTGAACGTGACTCACCTTTCACCCCGAAGACCCGGGTTCTATCCCAGACCCTGACATGTGTGTATATGTATGAACTGTATCTTGTGTGTATAGAATGTATAATGTGTGCATATGTATAAAGTGTATCGTGTGTGTCTATAGAATGATTAATGTGTGCATAGGTATGGAGTGTATCAAGTGTGCATATTTATGGAGTGTATCATGTGTGGGTATAGATTGTATCACGTGTGTATATGTAGAGTGTATCATGTCCTTTCGTTGTACTCGTTTCAGTGTATCATGTCATGACGTGTTTATGTGCATTGAGTGTGTCTATGTATAGAATGTATCATGTGTGCATATGTATATAGTGTATCATGCATATGTATGGAGTCTATTGTGTTTAAAGTATGATTAATTTGTGCATATGTATGGAGTGTATCGTGTGTGTATAGAGTGTATAATGTTTGCAAATGTGTGGAGTCTAACATAAGTGTCTATGTATAGTGTGTATATGTATGGACTGTATCATGTGTGTATAGAATGTATAATGTGTGCATATGTATGGAGTGTATAGAATGTATCATGTGTGCATATGTGTATTGTGTTGGTATAGAATGATTAATGTGTGTATACGTATGGAGTGTATCAAGTGTGCATATTTATGGAGTGTATCATGTGTGGGTATAGATTGTATAATGTGTGTATATGTATAGAGTGTATCATGTCCTTTCGTTGTACTCGTTTGAGTTTATCATATCATGACATGTGTGTATATGCATTGAGTGTGTCTATGTATAGAATGTATCATGTGTGCATATGTATAGAGTGTATCATCCATAGGTATGGAGTCTACCATGTCTGTATAGAATGTATAATTTTTATGTATGTATGGACTGTATCGTGTGTTTACAGTATGATTGATTTGTGCATATGTATAGAGTGTATAATGTTGGCATATGTGTGGAGTCTAACATAAGTGTGTATATGTATGGAGTGTATAGAGTATATATTGTGTGCATATGTATAGAGTGCATCATGTGTGCATGTGTATGGAATGTATCGTGTGTATAGAATATATCATGTGTGCATACTGTATTTATAGTGTATCATGTGTTTTTATGTATAGAGCGTGTGCATTTGTATAGATTTTAGAATGTATCATGTGTGCATATGTATGGAGTTTATCATGTGTGCATGTTTATAGAGTGCTTCATGCGTGTGTATCTATATAGTGTATCATGGGTGTAAATGTAAAGAGTGTATCTTGTCATTTCCTTGGTTGAGTATATCACCTTCCAGGGACCAAGTGGTATGTGAATAACCTTTCACCCTCGAGACCTGGGTTCTATCCCAGACCATGACATGTGTGTATATGTATAGAGTGTATATGTATGGAGTGTGTCATGTGTTTTTATTTATAGACTGTGTGCATTTGTATAGATTTTATAATGTATCATGTGTGCATATTTATGGAGCTTATCATGTGCATATTTATAGAGTGTAGTGTGTGTGTATGTATAGAGTGTATCATGTGTATATGTATAGAGTGTATCAAGTGTGCATATGTATATAGTGTATCATGGGTGTAAATGTATAGAGTGTATCGTCATTTCGTTGGATGAGTGCATCACCTCCCAGTGGCTAAGTAGAACGTGACTCACCTTTCACCCCGGAAACCCAGGTTCTATCCCAGACCATGGAGTGTAAAGAGTGTATCATGTGTGTATATGTACTGTATAAAGTGTTTAGTGTGTGTATAGAATGATTAATGTGTGCATACGTACGGAGTGTATCAAGTGTGCATATTTATGGAGTGTATCATGTGTGGGTATAGATTGTATAATGTGTGTATATGTATAGAGTGTATCATGTCCTTTCGTTGTACTCGTTTGAGTGTGTCATATCATGACATGTGTGTATGTGCATTGAGTGTGTCTATGTATAGAATGTATCATGGGTGCATATGTATGGAATGTATCATGTGTGCACACATGATAGAGTGTATCATGTGTGTATATGTAAAGAGTGTATCAAGTGTGCATGTGTATCATGGGTGTAAGTGTATAGAGTGTATCTTGTCATTTCGTTGCATGAGTGAATCACCTCCCAGTGGCTAAGTGGTATGTGACTCACCTTTCACCCCGGAGACCCGGGTTCTATCCCAGACCCTGACATGTGTGTATATGTATGGATTGTATCATGTGAGTATAGAATGTGTAATGTTTACATATGTATGGAGTGTATAGAATGTATCATGTGTGCAAATATATAAAGTGTATTGTTTGTGTATAGAATGATTAATGTGTGTGTATACGTATGGAGTGTAACAAGTGTGCATATTTATGGAGTGTATCATGTGTGGGTATAGATTGTATAATGTGTGTATATGTATAGAGTGTATCATGTCCTTTCGTTGTACTCGTTTGAGTGTATCATATCATGGCATGTGTGTATATGCATTGAGTGTGTTTATGTATAGAATGTATCATGTGTGCATATGTATGGAGTCTACCATGTCTGTATAGAATGAATAATTTGTATGTATGGATTGTATCGTGTGTTTAAAGTATGAATAATTTGTACATATGGAATGTATTATGTGTGTGTATAGAGTGTAAAATGTTTGCATATGTGTGGTGTCTAACATAAGTGTCTATGTATAGTGTGTATAAGTATGGAGTGTATAGAATGTATCATGTGTGCATATGTATGGAGTCTACCATGTCTGTATAGAATGAATAATTTGTATGTATGGATTGTATTATGTGTGTGTATAGAGTGTAAAATGTTTGCATATGTGTGGTGTCTAACATAAGTGTCTATGTATAGTGTGCATAAGTATGGAGTGTATAGAGTATATCTTGTGTGCATATGTATAGAGTGCATCATGTGTGCATGAGTATGGAATGTATCATGTGTGTATAGCCCTGGAGACCCGGGTTCTATCCCAGACCCTGACATGTGTGTATTTGTATAGAGTGTATATGTATAGAGTGTATCATGTGTTTTTATGTATAGAGTGTGTGCATTTGTATAGATTTTATAATGTATCATGTGTGCATATTTATAGAGTGTATCATGTGTTTTTATGTATAGAGCGTGTGCATTTGTATAGATTTTAGAATGTATCATGTGTGCATATGTATGGAGTTTATCATGTGTGCATATTTATAAAGTGTATTTTGTGTGTATGTATAGAGTGTATCGTGTGTATATGTATAGAGTGTATCAAGTGTTCATATGCATATAGTGTATCTTGGGTGTAAATGTATATAGTGTATCCTGTCATTTCGTTGAATGAGTGTATCACCTCCCAGTGGCTAAGTGGTATGTGACTCACCTTTCACCCCGCAGACCTGGGTTCTATCCCAGACCCTGACATGTGTGTATGTGTATAGAGTGCATCATGTGTTTTTATGTATAAAGCGTTTGCATTTGTATATATTTTTTAATGTATTATGTGTGCATATTTATACTGTGTATCATGTGTGTATAGTTATAAAGTGGATCAAGTGTGCATATGTATACAGTGTATAATTTGTGTAAATCTATAAAGTGTATCACCTCCCAGTGACTAAGTGGTATGTGACTCCACTTTCACGCCAGGGACCTGGGACCTGGGTCATTTCCTTGGTTGAGTATATCAGCTTCCAGTGGCCAAGTGGTATGTGAATCACCTTTCCCCCTAGAGACCCGCGTTCAATCCCAGACCCAGACATGTGTGTATATGTGTAGAATGTATTATGTGTTTTTATGTATAGAGCGTGTGCATTTGTATAGATTTTAGAATGTATCATGTGTGCATGTGTATGGAGTTTATCATGTGTGCTTATTTATAGTGTGTAGTGTGTGTGTATGTATAGAGTGTATCGTGTATATGTATAGAGTGTATCAAGTGTGCATATGTATATAGTGTATCATGGGTGTAAATGTATAGAGTGTATCTTGTAATTTCGTTGGATGAGGGTATCGCCTCCCAGTGGCTAAGTGGAATGTGACTCAACTTTGCCCCTGAAGACCCGGGTTCTATCCCAGACCCTGACATGTGTGTATATGTATGGACTGTATCTTGTGTGTATAGAATGTATAATGTGTGCATATGTATGGAGTGTATAGAATGAATCATGTGTGCAAATGTATAAAGTGTATCATGTGTATATAGAATGAATAATGGGTGTATACGTATGGAGTGTATCAAGTGTGCATATTTATGGAGTGTATCATGTGTGGGTATAGATTGTATCACGTGTGTATATGTATAGAGTGTATCATGTCCTTTCGTTGTACTCGTTTGAGTGTATCATGTCATGATGTGTTTATGTGCATTGAGTGTGTCTATGTATAGAATGTATCATGCATATGTATGGAGTCTACCATGTCTGTATATTTTTATGTATGTATGGACTGTATCGTGTTTAAAGTATGATTAATTTGTGCATATGTATGGAGTGTATCGTGTGTGTGTATATAGTGTATAATGTTTGCATATGTGTGGAGTCTAACATAAGTGTCTATGTATGGAGTGTATGGAGTGCATCATGTGTGCATGTGTATGGAATGTATCATGTGTCTATAGAATATATCATGTGTGCATATTTATAGAGTGTATGTGACTCACCTTTTCGCGCCGGGGACCTGGGTTCTATCCCAGACCCTGACATGTGTGTATATGTATAGAGCGTATCATGTGTTTTTGTGTATAGAGCGTGTGCATTTGTATAGATTTTAGAATGTATCATGTGTGCATGTGTATGGAGTTTATCATGTGTGCTTATTTATAGAGTGTAGTGTGTGTGTATGTATAGAGTGTATCAAGTGTGCATATGTATATAGTGTATCATGGGTGTAAATGTACAGAGTGTATCTTGTCATTTCGTTGGATGAGGGTATTGCCTCCCTGTGGCTAAGTGGAATGTGACTCACCTTTCACCCCGAAGACCCGGGTTCTATCCCAGACCCTGACATATGTGTGTATATGTATGGACTGTATCTTGTGTGTATAGAATGTATCATGTGTGCAACTGTATAAAATGTGTCGTTTGTGTATAGAATGATTAACGTGTGCATACGTATGGAGTGTATCAAGTGTGCATATTTATGGAGTGTATCATGTGTGGGTATAGATTGTATTACGTGTGTGTATATGTATAGAGTGTATCATGTCCTTTCGTTGTACCCGTTTGAGTGTATCATGTCATGACGTGTTTATGTGCATTGAGTGTGTCTATGTATAGAATGTATCATGTGTGCATATGTATAGAGTGTATCATGCATATGTATGGAGTCTACCATGTCTGTATATTTGTATGTATGTATGGACTGTATTGTGTTTAAAGTATGATTAATTTGTGCATATGTATGGAGTGTATCGTGTGTATAGAGTGTATAATGTTTGCATATGTGTGGAGTCTAACATAAGTGTCTATGTATGGAGTGTATGGAATGTATCATGTGTGTATAGTATATATCATGTGTGCATATTTATAGAGTGTATGTGACTCACCTTTTCACACCGGGGACCTGGGTTCTATCCCAGACCCTGACATGTGTGTATATGTATAGAGCGTATCATGTGTTTTTATTTATAGAGCGTGTGCATTTGTATAGATTTTAGAATATGACTGTATCATGTGAGTATAGAATGTATAATGTGTGCATATGTATGGAGTGTATAGAATGTATCATGTGTGCATAGGTATAAAGTGTATTGTGTGTGTATAGAATGATTAATGTGTGCATACGTACGGAGTGTATCAAGTGTGCATATTTATGGAGTGTATCATGTGTGGGTATAGATTGTATAATGTGTGTATATGTATAGAGTGTATCATGTCCTTTCGTTGTACTCGTTTGAGTGTATCATATCATGGCATGTGTGTAAATGCATTGAGTGTGTTTATGTATAGAATGTATCATGTGTGCATATGTATGGAGTCTACCATGTCTGTACAGAATGAATAATTTGTATGGATGTATGGATTGTATCGTTTGTTTAAAGTATGAATAATTTGTGCATATGTATGGAATGTATCATGTGTGTGTATAGAGTGTATAATGTTTGCATATGTGTGGAGTCTATCATAAGTGTCTATGTATAGTGTGTATAAGTATGGAGTGTATAGAGTATATCTTGTGTGCATATGTATAGAGTGCATCATGTGTGTATGAGTATGGAATGTATCATGTGTGCATATTTATAGAGTGTATGTGGTATGTGACTCACCTTTTCACACCGGGGACCTGGGTTCTATCCCAGACTCTGACATGTGTGTATATGTATAGAGTGTATCATGTGTTTTTATGTATAGAGTGTTTGCATTTGTATAGATTTTAGAATGTATCATATGTGCATATGTATGGAGTTTATCATGTGTGCATATTTATAGAGTGTATTGTGTGTGTATGTATAGAGTGTATATGTATAGAGTGTATCAAGTGTGCATATGTATATAGTGAATCATGGGTGTAAATGTATATAGTGTATCCTGTCATTTCGATGGGTCAGGGTATCACCTCCCAGTGGCTAAGTGGTACGTGACTCACCTTTCACCCCAGAGACCCGGGTTCTATACACGACCCTGACCCTGACATATGTGTATAGAGTGTATATGTATGGATCATGTTTCATGTGTGTAAAGAATGTATAATGTGTGCGTATGTATGGAGTGTATTGTATGTGTGTATATATTGATTAATATGTGCATATGTATGGAGTTTATCATGTGTGCATATTTATAGAGTGTATTGTGTGTGTATGTATAGAGTGTGTATGTATAGAGTGTATCAAGTGTGCATATGTATATAGTGTATCATGGGTGTAAATGTATAGAGTGTATCACCTCCCAGTGGCATATCAAGTGTGCATATTTATGGAGTGTATCATGTGTGAGCATAGATTGTATCACGTGTGTATATGTATAGAATGTATCATGTGTGCGTATGTATAGAGTGTATCATGCATGTATGGAGTCTACCATGTCTGTATAGAATGTATAATTTGTATGTATGTATGGACTGTATCGTGTGTTTAAAGTATGATTAATTTGTGTATATGTATGGAGTGTATCATGTGTGTGTATAGAGTGTATAATATTTGTATATGTGTGGAGTCTAACATAAGTGTCTATGTATAGTGTGTATAGAGTGCATCATATGTGTATGGAATGTATCATGTGTGTATAGAATATATCATGTGTGCATATTTATAGAGTGTATGTGGTATGTGACTCACCTTTTCATGCCGGGGACCTGGGTTCTATCCCAGACCCTGACATGTGTGTATATGTATAGAGCGTATCATGTGTTTTTATGTATAGAGCGTGTGCATTTGTATAGATTTTAGAATGTATCATGTGTTTTAGAATGTATCATGTGTGCATATGTATGGAGTTTATCATGTGTGCATATTTATAGAGTGTATCATGTGTGTGTGTATATATATAGTGTATCATGGGTGTAAATGTAAAGAGTGTGTCTTGTCATTTCCTTGGTTGAGTTTATCACCTCCCATTGGCCAAGTGGAATATGACTTACTTTTCACCCCAGAGACCTGGGTTCTATCCCAGACTTTGACATGTGTGTATATGTATAGAGTGTGTGCATTTGTATAGATTTTATAATGTATTATGTGTGCATATTTATAGAGCGTATCATGTGTGTATATTTATAGAGTGGATCAAGTGTGCATATGTATACAGTGTATAATTTGTGTAAATCTATAAAGTGTATCACCTCCCAGTGACTTAGTGGTATGTGACTCACCTTTCATGCAAGGGACCTGGGACTTGGGTCATTTCCTTGGCTGATCATATCATCTTTCAGTGGCCAAGTGGTATGTGAATCACCTTTCACCCTAGAGACCTGGGTTCTATCCCAGATCCTGACATGTGTGTAGAATGTATCATGTGGTTTTATGTATAAAGCGCTTGCGTTTGTATAGATTTTAGAATGTATCATGTGTGCATATGTATGGAGTTTATCATATGTGCATATTTATAGAGTGTATAATGTGTGTATATGTAAAGAGTGTATCAAGTGTGCATATGTATATAGTGTATCATGAGTGTAAATGTATAGAGTGTATCTTGTCATTTTGTTGGATGAGTGTATCACCTCCCATTGGCTAAGTGGTACGTGATTCACCTTTCACCCCGGAGACCCGGGTTCTATCCCAGACCCTGACATTTGTGTATATGTATAGAGTATATATGTATGGACTGTATCATATGTGTATAGAATGATTAATGTGTGCATATTTTTGGAGTGTATCATGTGTGGATATAGATTGTATCGTGTGTATATGTATAGAGTGTATCATGTCCTTTCGTTGTACATGTGTGTCAATGTATAGAATGTATCATGTGTGCATACGTATGGAGTCTACCATGTATGTATGTATGGACCGTATCGTGTGTTTAAAGTATGATTAATTTGTGCATATGTATGGAGTGTATCATGTGTATGTATAGTGTATAATGTTTGCATATGTGTGGAGTCTAACATCAGTGTTTATGTATAAGTATGGAGTGTATAGAGTATATCTTGTGTGCATATGTATAGAGTGCATCATGTGTGCATGAGTATGGAATGTATCATGTGTGTATAGAATATATCATGTGTGCATATTTATAGAGTGTATGTGGTATGTGACTCACCTTTTCACTCCGGGGACCTGGGTTCTATCCCAGACCCTGACATGTGTGTATATGTATAGAGTGTATCATGTGTTTTTATGCATAGAGCGACCTACCTTTCACCCCGGAGACCCGGGTTCAATCCCAGACCCTGACACGTATACAGTGTATATGTATAGATGTATAGACTGTATTATGTGTTTTTATGTATAGAGTGTGTGCATTTGTATAGATTTTGTGTGACTCACCTTTCATGCTGGAGACCCAGGTTCTATATTAGACCCTGACATGTGTGTATGTGTATAGAATGTTCCATGTGTGCATATGTAAGGAGTTTATCATGTGTGTATAGAATGTATCATGTGTGCATATGCATGGAGTGTATTATATGTTTGGAGTGTATCGTGTATAGAATGTATCATTTGTGCATACAGTTGAAGTCAAAATTATTAGCCCCCTTTGATTTTTTTTTCTTCTTTTTAAAATATTTATTAAATTTATTAAATAAAATAATAATTCTGACTACAACTGTATGTGTGGAGTGTGTTGTGTGTATAGAATGTACAATGTGTGCATATGTATGGAGTGTGTATATGTATTGAGTGTATTGTGTGTATATGTATCGAGTTTATCATGTTTGCATATGTGTGGAGTGTATCATAAGTGTCTATGTATGGAGTGTATAAAATGTATCGTGTGCATATGTATGGAGTTTATGTATAGAATGTATCATGTGTGCATATTTAAAGAGTGTTTCAAGTGTGCATAAGTATAGAGTGTGTGCATTTGTATAGGATGTATCATGTCTGCATATGTACAGAGTGTACCATGTGTGCATATGTATAGAGTGTATCATGTGTGTATAGAATGTATAATGTGTGCATATGTTTGGAGCAGTAGCTGAGTGGTACGTGACACCTTTCATGCAGGAGACACAGGTTCTATTCCAGACCCTGACATGTGTGTATATATATAGAGTATATATGTATGGACTGTATCATGTGTGTATAGAATGTATAATAAGTGCATATGTATGGAGTGTATAGAATGTATCGTGTGCATATGTATTAAGTCTATCGTGCGTGTATAGAATGATTAATGTGTGCATACGTATGGAGTGTATCAAGTGTGCATATGTATGGAGTGTATCATGTGTGGGTATAGATTATATCATGTGTGTATATGTATAGAGTGTATCAAGTGTGCATACGTAAATAGTGTATCATGGGTGTAAATGTATAGAGTGTATCATCTCCTAGTAGCTTAGTGGTACGTGACTCTCCTTTCATGCTGGAGACCCGGGTTCTATCCCAGATTCTGACATATGTGTATGTGAGTGTGTCTATGTATAGAATGTATCATGTGTGCATATGTATGGAGTGTGTATATGTATAGAATGTATCATGTTTGCAAATGTGTTAAGTGTATCATACATATCTATGTATGGAGTGTATAGAATGTACCATGTGTGCATATGTATAGAGTGTATCAAGTGTGCATTTGTTTAAAATGTATCGTGTGTGCATATGTATGGAGTTTATCGTGTGTATAGAATGTATCATGTGTGCATATGTATGGAGAGTCATGTGTGTATAGAATGTATGGAGTTTATCATGTGTGTATTGAATGAATAATGTGTGCAAATGTATGGAGTGTATCATGTGTGTATTAAATGAATAATGTGTCATTCATTTAATCACACATTATTTTATATATACACATATATAAAATGAAAAGTAACTAGTAACTATTTACTTGAGTAATTTTTCAGCAGATACTTTTTTACTCTTACTCTGGTAACTTTTAGGATTGTTACTTATACTTTTACTTGAGTAAAAATTTCTGCAAGTACTTGTACTTTTACTTGAGTATAGATTTTGGATACTCTACCCGCCTCTGAATAGGGGTGCAATAATAGAATTGAGATTGGGCCTAAGTTACCACAGTAACTTACTCTGAGTTAAAGTTACCTCTCTTTCAGAAACAGGCTTGACTAACCCTGTTTTCTCGAGTTTGACAAACCTGCCATTTTAAAACGAAAAACCCAGTGTTTTCCTCATTTAAGGGTTAACATACTTTGAGTTTTCACTTAGCCTCCTTTCTAAAATGAGGCTAATATCAGGGCAATAACAATAACAACAATAATTCAATAATTTTCTTTTTGGCTTAGTCTCTTTATTAATCAGGGGTCGCCACAGCAGAATGAACCTTCAACCTATCCAGCACGTCTTTATGCAGTGGATACCCTGCCAGCTGCAACCCATCTCTGGCAAACATCCATACACACTCATTCACACTCATACACAACAGACAATTTAGCTATCGCAATTCACCTGTACCGCATATCTTTGGACTGTGGGGGAAACCAGAGCACCCGGAGGAAACCCACGCGAATGCAAGGAGAACATGCAAACTCCACACAGAAACGCCAACTGACCCAGCCAAGGCTCGAACCAGCTATAAATAACCAGTATATAACACTCTATTGGCGACACAGTAATAATAATAATCAGGGCTTGACACAAACTTTTTGGATCATCAGCCACTATGGCTAGTAGTTTTCCAACAATACTAGCTACTCTCTATTTTCACTAGCCACAATTTTATTGTTGGGGAAATATATTTTATACACATAAATATGACTTTGACATATATAAAATTACTTAATTCAGATTTTGCTTTATCTCCACATGCCTCCTCATTTATTTTTCTTTTTGTGTGTCGTGTGTGCTTGCTCAATAATTATGAGCAAATAAGTCATGGTTTCATAATATTAGTTTTTATTTCACATACTTTTCAGTGCTCAAAATGAAGGATTTACCAAATATATCTCTTACCACACCAAACATAAACAATTAATTATTTCTTAGCAACATATTTTAAATGTGTTAAAAAAAGCAAAATATAGCTGTATACTATACTTTTTATTTAACAAAACATATGCACAGTGATCCAAAAAAAAAAAAAAGATAAGTAAACCATACATATTATGTACCATCCTGTACGTAATTGTGCTTTTTTTTTTATTTTCACACCGCTGTGCGCACTTTTTCGCGTCTCAAATGTCTCTTGCGAGTGCATAAAAAGTTTTCGTATAAAAAGTTGGCCGGCTCCCCTCCGCCGACGTAACACGACAAGTTATCCGGAGGTTACCCCAGGTGGTAAGCCCTAAGCCGGTGAGCCCAAAGAGGAGCGGCGTCACACCGCCCCATAGCTCCGTTTTCAGAATGACCTTGGGCTGCAAGAAACACAGCTTTACTGCTCCCCCTGCTGTTCACATTCTACACTAGATTCCGTCTCTGTTCATGCCACCACTATAAAAAAAACCCTCACAGCTCCTCCGCAGTCTCCATTCAGGTCATCTACTCTCCCTTTCTTGATGTCTTCGGCAAGGAACAAGCCACTCAGTTACCCCCTCACTGGTCCTGGGTTTGTAGTATCAACCTGCTGCCAGACCCCAAATTACAGCACGGAAGGATTTACCCTCTTTTCCATCCTGAGTATGACGCTATGGGTAATTATATGAAAGAAGCTCTTCATCTGGGGTTCATCAGACCATCCACCTCTCCAGTTGCTTCAAGCTTTTTTTGTGGCAAAAAAGGAGGGAGGATTACGGCCTTGCATTAACTAACAATCGGGTCCGTATCCAAGAAGGCCGTGCATAGACTCTAACAATCTGGTCCGTTTCCGAAAAGGTGATGAGTGGAAAACAGCTTTTATTACCCCTACTTGCCACTATCAATACCAGGTTATGCTATATAGGCTATCTAGGGCTAGCTAACAGTCCATCTATCTTCCAAAATTTATGAACGAGATCATCCGAGACTTCCTTCACTGTTTCACCATTGTCTACATAGATGATTTCCTGATCCATACCTGATGAATAGGAAACGCGCATGCTCGAGTGACCTCACTGATGTCACAGTCTCTGTTCGGTCGCCTCACTGCTTGTGTTTGGAGTTTGGACTCGCAATTTACATCTAAATCATAAAATACTTCCTCATTCGCTAAGTATTTGTCTCTCCTACTTAGGGTGAACAAACCCTTAATACATTTATACAAACAAAACTACTTTAAAACGTTCTGTCCCTTGAGCATCCGCCTGTTGTTTGTAGCTTTAGCCTGCTAGCGCCGCTGGTCAGCTCAAGCTACCAACCTCTTTCATTCACTAATTTTTTGACTTACTGGCGTTGCTCTTCACCCTGTATATTGTCGCTTGTGTGTCTGTCCTTGTGTGCAGGAGAAGCATCGATGGAGGCGTTGGAGCTGAAGCTGGAAGCAGTGGAGTCCCAGATTTGCACCCTCGAGGTGAGGCGGACGCGGCTGTGGGAACAACAAACTCTGCTTGTTGTGCCTAATGCTAAGGCCACCTCATAATCTAAGGTAAGCGGAAGATACAACCACATCACTCCCTCTACCTCAACTCCTGTTTCTCTGTCCAGGTCCAGCGCACCAGGGACGCGGCTCGGCCAGGTGTCTTTCACGCCGACACCCGGCTGCCACTGCGCCTGGGTGCAGCCGCGTAAGGTGCTTGCCAGGTCCCGGGGCAAGACGTCTCCTCCTCCCGTGTTCGAGATCTCCACGGAGAACCGCTTCTCCCCTCTCCACGAGACGGGTCCCGATGTGGCCATCGTCGGTGACTCGATCGTTCGCCACGTCCGTGCCGCCTCCTCCAAAGGTAACAAAGTACGTACTTTCTGCTTTCCTGGTGCCCGAGTTAAGAATATTTCTACACAGATTACAACGATACTGGGCGCTGCCGAGAGCCCTGGTGCCATCGTCCTCCACGTGGGGACGAACGACACCGGGCTCCAGCAGTCGGAGATCCTGAAGAAGGACTTCAGGAGCCTGATCGAGACGGTTCGACGCACCTTGCCCGCCTCGCAGATCATCGTTTCTGGGCCGCTTCCTACCTACCGTCGAGAAAATGAAAGGTTCAGTAGACTTTTTGCTCTGAATGAATGGCTATTAACATGGTGTAAAGAACAGAAATTGCTCTTTGCTAATAACTGGAATCTTTTCTGGGAGCGTCCTAGGCTTTTCCGTGCTGACGGCCTGCACCCCAGTCAAGCTGGAGCTGAACTCCTGTCGGACAACATCTCCAGATTACTTCGCTCCGTCTGACTAGTAAGTAAAAATCCCAAAAATTCACATTATAACCATTGACTCTTGTTTGTCCTACTTAAACATCAGTAATGCATACCTGGCTAACCCCATAGAGACTGTGTCTGTTCCTTGTATTATTAGATCAAGAAACAAACCTACTGTGTGCTCCAGAAATAATCTATTTAGAATCAAACCAGAAAAACCGGTAAAAAGTGAAAATATAAATTTCGTAAAGCTCAGTCTCCTAAACATCAGGTCACTAGCACCTAAAGCACTTATCATAAATGAAGTAATAACAGATAACAATCTTAATGCACTCTGTCTCACTGAAACCTGGCTGAAACAAAATGACTATATTAGCTTAAATGAACTCCTCCAGGATTCTTATATAAACATGAAACTGGTCGTGGTGGAGGATTTTCATTAATCTTTAGTGATTTCCTTAATGTTAATCAGAGAAACAGACTTATGTTTAGCTCCTTTGAAGTATTAGCGCTAAATGTCCAGCTTCCTGATACTATGCAAAAACCTATGTTATCTCTCGCTTTAATCACCACATATAGACCGCCCGGACCCTATGTCAATTTTCTAAAAGTGTTTTCTGATTTTATTTCTGACTTACTAGTCAAAACTGATAAAATACTAATTGTCTGTGATTTTAACATCCACATAGATGACGCTAACGATACAATAGGGCTCGTGTTTATGGATTTACTACACTCGCTTGGGATAAAGCAAAACGTTGTGGGTTTAACCCATCGCTTAAAGCATACATTAGATCGAATTCTGTCTTATGGAATTGATGTAGACATTATACCACAAAGTGATGATATTACAGACCACTACCTCTTACTATATAAGCTGTGTTTACCTGAAATTAGCAAACCCGCTCCAATATTTTGCCTTAGTAGAACTATCGTTCCATCAACCAAAGATGAATTTATAATTAACTTACCTGATCTTTCTCTACTTCGTAATGCACCCGCAAACTCAAATGAACTTGATGTAGTAACCAGCAGTATGGATGCCATCTTTAATAGGACATTAAATACTGTGGCACCCATCAAATTAAAAAAGGCTAGAGAGAATAAAACTACACCATGGTATAATAGTCATTCTCACGCTCTCAAAACAGCAACCCGTGCCCTGGAAAGTAAATGGAAAAAAACTAATTTAGAGGTCTTTAGAATTGCATACAAAGACAGTATGTCCAGCTATAGGAGGGCTCTAAGATCTGCCAGGGCTGAACACCTGCGCAAACTAATAGAAAATAATCATAACAATCCTAGGTTTTTATTTAACACCATTGCTAAATTAGCAAGTAATCGGTCATCCTTGGAACATAATGTTCCACCGCAAATTAGTAGTGATGACTTCATGAATTTTTTCAGTGATAAAATAGAAGGCTTTAGACAGAAAATAGGAGATGCTAAACTTTCTGCACCCGCTTATACTCCAAATCCTATAAACATTTTACTGAATCATCATAATAATAATAACCTACAGTGCTTCAAAATCTTAGAACAGGAAGAGCTAGCTAAAATTATAAATAGCTCTAAACCAGCTACGTGTATGCTGGACTCGATTCCAACAAAATTACTGAAAGAATTGTGCCTGCTATAGGAGAACCTCTTCTTAACATTATCAACTCTTCTTTATCTATAGGCCATGTTCCAAACTCTTACAAGCTAGCTGTTATTAAGCCTATTATTAAGAAACCGCAACTGGACCCCAACAACTTAGCTAATTAAAGGCCTATTTCAAATCTTCCATTTATGTCTAAAATACTAGAAAAAGTTGTTTCTACTCAATTATGCTCCTTTCTGCAGACAAACAATAATTTTGAAGTGTTTCAGTCAGGTTTCAGGGCTCACCACAGTACAGAAACCGCATTAATGAAAAAAACAATGATTTACTCTTAGCTGCTGACCAAGGGTGCGTCTCGCTATTAGTTCTACTCAATCTTAGTGCGGCATTTGACACCATTGACCACAATATCCTCATAAATCGCTTAAAGTCTACAGGTGTCCAGGGACAGGCTATACAATGGTTTAAGTCATACTTAACTGACCGTTACCAGTTTGTGAATATTAATGGACAGCCCTCACAAGTCAGCCCAGTAAATTATGGGGTGCCTCAAGGATCAGTTTTAGGCCCTTTGCTGTTTACAATTTACATGCTACCACTGGGAGACACTATTAAAAGACATGGGATCAGCTTTCACTGCTATGCAGATGATACTCAATTTTATATTTCAACTAAACCTGATGAGATGTCTGAACTGTCTAAGCTAACTGAGTGTATTAGAGATGTTAAAGACTGGATGACCAACAATTTTCTTCTCTTAAACTCAGACAAAACAGAATTATTACTTATTGGGCCTAAATCCTGTACGCAGCAGATCTCGCAACTCGATCTACAATTAGAGGGATACAAAGTTAGCGTTAGCTCTACTATAAAAGATTTGGGTGTCATATTAGACAGCAATCTAACTTTTGAAAACCATATATCCCATGTCACAAAAACTGTCTTCTTTCATCTGAGAAATATCGCTAAATTCTGAAGCATGCTGTCCATCTCAGATGCAGAAAAGCTAGTCCATGCTTTTATGACTTCTAGGCTGAATTACTGTAATGCTCTATTTGCTGGCTGCCCAGCATCCTCTATTAACAAACTTCAATTAGTACAAAATGTAGCAGCCAGAGTTCTTACCAGGTCTAGAAGATATGATCATATCAATCCAATTTTATCCTCCTTACACTGGGTGCCTGTTAAGTTTCGTATTGAATTTAAAATATTACTTCTCACCTATAAAGCTCTAAATAATCTAGCTCCTGTTTATCTAACCAACCTTCTGTCTCGCTACAGTCCAGCTCGCTCTTTAAGATCTCAAAACTCAGGGCTTCTGATAGTACCTAGAATAGCAAAGTCGAGTAAGGGAGGTAGAGCCTTCTCCTTTATGGCTCCTGACCTCTGGAATAGCCTACCTGATAACATCCGAGGCACAGACACACTCTCTCAGTTCAAAACTAGATTAAAGACCTATCTGTTTAGTAAAGCATACACTCAATGCATCACTTAGCGGGTTTCCACACAAGTTTCTACATCTTGTTTATATACACTATGAACAGCAGCTACACTAGTTATTCTCTTTTTTCTCATTTTCCACCTGGGGATAATCATCCCGAGGTCCTCAGATTATGCGGAGTCACTGATTGGACCCAAGACCAGCGATGAGATGATCCCAAGGTGTCCATATCCCATATCCCAAGGACCATGCCGTATCCAGAGCTGCTGCTGCTGCACTGTTGGTCATGGGAGAGTGGAGAGTATGAGACTGATTCCAGTGATGCTCCAGGGACAGACGAGTCTTCGCTGAGGCCAGCTTCCAGCCTCCACTGCTGAGACTGCAGCTCTGCACAAGACTTTTGGCCAGCGGAGAAATTAAAATGGTCGTGCCGAACTGAGTCTGGTTCTCTCAAGGTTTTTTTTCTTCATTGTCCTATTGGTGAAGTTTTTTTCCCTCTTCGCTGTCGCCACTGGCTTGCATGGTTCAGGATCTGAAAGGCTAGTCATTGATAAATTTGCTCTTCAGTGTTTGGACTCTCAATAATGACTTCAAACCACACTGAACTGAGCTAAACTGAACTGAACTTAAACACTAAAAACTGAACTACCCTGATCCAGTTACTATGACCATTTATGTGAAGCTGCTTTGACACAATCTACATTGTAAAAGCGCTATACAAATAAAGCTGAATTAAATTTAATTTAATCTACTCTCCAAACATGACATAACACCATTCTCATGTACAGCAAGTCCTCCAACGCCTACGAGAAAAAAACTGTTCCTTAAAGCAGAAAAGTGTGAATTTCACAAAACAAAAATATCCTTCCTTGGGTATGTGATAACTGTTCGCCAGCATGGAAACTGGTAAAGTGGATGCCGTATCCAAATGGGAAGAGCTGAGAACATTGAAAGAGCTGCAAAGGTTTCTTGGGTTGGCCAATTTTTACAGATACTTTATAAAAAAAACTACAGGCTCCTCTCAGCCCCTCTAACCTCCCTCCTTAAAGGTGGAGGACGCATACTTTCTTGGGACTCTAATGCACGCCAAGCCTTTAAACTGCTAAAACCTAAATTCACTACAGCTCCCATCCTGAGACACCCAGATCCCATACTACCTTTTGTAGTAGAAGTGGATGCAGCTGATGTTGGTGCCATCCTCTCTTAGTAGTTTGGTGAACCCCGAGCCCTTTATCCATGTGCATACTATTCCAGAAAATTAACTAAACTATGGTATAGGTGATCGTGAGTTACTGGCCATCAAACTTACCCTCAAAGAATGGCAACAATTCCCCTTCACAGTCATAACCGACCACAAGAACCTCCAATATCTCCACAGTGCAAAACGCTTCTATGCTCGTCAAGCCCGCTGGTCATTGTTCTTTGCTTGCTTTGATTTCCAAATCACCTGTCACCCAGGTCATAAAAACTTGAACACTCCTGTGTCTGTCCTACCCCCCTCCATCCTGGCACCTATATTATGCCAAATGGATGAAGAAACCCGCACCGCCACCTTAGAAGATCCAGCACCCCCTGGAGTCCCTTAGGGTCTCACTTATGTACCCACAAGGCACCGTCTCCAGCTCCTGGATAGTACGCATACCCCTCCCTCGGCTCAGGACACCCTGGCAGCAGGCAAACCCTATCGCTCCCTTGACAAAAGTACTGGTTTCCGAACATGACTAAAGACATCGCCCAGTACGTCCAGGGTTGCTCGATCTGTGCCATTACCACTACTCCTCGCCGCTAACCTGAAAGAAAACTGCAGCCATTATTTATTCCCCGCAGACCCTGGGCCCACCTTGGAGTAGACTTTAGAGTCACACGTGGAGTGGGGGGTACTGTGACACCCTCGACTCGTTCCTGCAGCCCCAATCACCGCTCTCCCTCACCATCCACTACAAACCACACCTGTGAACCCTCACCTGATTAGTAATTACCCGCACCTGCACCTGCACCTGCACCTGCAATCACCCATGCACTATATAAACTCACCTCATTCATTCACTCACCGGCTGGACTCAAAGTCAGATGGTTCTCCCCACCCCTCTCCCTTTTCGTCCTGTGCTCTTCCTTAGATGTCCTTATTCTCCTGTAGATGCAAACACACCTACTTAAGGGAAGAGACTAAAATTATAATGATGTGTAGTGGGATCACCTTGTGTTATCACAAGTGATTTTTCTATTAGCCAATCGTATAACTCTTGGGTGTGTATATAAGGGAGGATTTGGGTGTGTGTTGTGTACTGAAGCACCGCTTGTGCGTCACTACCGGAGTCCCGCTGGTCCCGCCTCTGCCCCTTCCGTTCCTGCAGGTAGACATTGTTTTGCTTTCCCTTTAGCGTCGGGTTGCGTAGTGGGTTTTAACTGGCTGTATTTAACTTCTTAGCATCTGCGGATCAGATTGGCTGTAGCCTGTGTTGCTGTCACCCCAGCTGGATCGCTTTTGTAATTCCTGGGCTGTGTTTTAATCTACAACTGCGTCCGTGAGTGCGGGTTGCTAAGTGACTTGCATACTAGAGGTATGTACGTTACGCTTTTAATAATTATCCGCCGATCTGTCCAGCGACTTAATGTCTTGTCCTTTTTAGGAAGAATAACTGTGTGTGGGCACGCCGAGGAAGCAACATTAGTGATATTGCTGCTTTGCTTTTTACGGACCGCTGTCTTTTTACAGACCGCTGCTTTACCGACCACTGCTTTCTAGACTGCTGCTTTATAAACTGCTGCTTCATACTGCTGCTTTACAGACCACTGCTTTCTTTTTAACCACTATTGATCGCTGATTTGACACGTACGGCTGCATATTGCTGCTTTGAGTCCGTTTGCTGTGTGCTTCTCATTTTCTGATGCCGGATTAATGTGCGAGCCTCAACGTAAAAGATGCCTACTATAGTGCTGTGAATAACAGACTCAAATTGCCTTCACATGGAGTACTTGCACACGAGTAGTAGCCGATACATTTTTAGTGCGTGGATTCATTTTGTGCTTTTTGGGTTTCATTATTTTTCTTTTGGTACCTAATTCATTGTGTGATTTGTGCTTCCTGTGGGAAGTTTATTCTTTTTGAGTTAATTGATTTATTATTATTAATATTACTGTTTTTTTGAGTTTCTATTGCAAGGAGATTTTTATGAATCTCTCTTGGGGAATTTCTGTGTTCTTTTGTGTAAGATTGTGACTTTACAATTGTTAATTGTCATTTTTGTTTTGTAGGAGCTGAGGCTTCCAGGCAGGCCGTTAGTTGTCCATCGTGCGGTGGTGGGATACGACACTGAGTGCAGTGTGTGTGTTGTGTGCTCACGTATGCTTGTGTGCGTGTGTGTGGTGCATTTGCGGTAAGACCATTTGTAATTTTTGTAGAGTTTGGTGCTACGTAACTAGCTTACCTGCCACTGGTAAGCCTCTACTCCTCCTCCTGTTGTTATTGTGTGTTATTTATGTGATTGTGCGGCTACTATCAGCTATCAAGCTTTTTAAAAGTGATTTATATGTGATAATTAAGGAAAATAAAGTATTTTTGTAATTTTGGTATTCACGTCTCATACCTTTTCTTCACACAAAGAACCTGTTAATTTCCCTGTGATCAGGGTGGCGTAGTCAGCTTTAATTTAGTATTTTTCTCCCAACTTACCGCTCCGCTACAATGTATTACCGAAGATCTGAAACTTACCATTTGAACTGTTTGTGAGATCGCTCTCCCTCTGCTACACCACCTACCTGCTTCATCTCTTAGCTGTTGTTTCATTGCACAAATAAATATTGCAGAATTTGTAGTTCTGAATTTTGTAAAAAAAAATTTAGTATGTCTTGAAAAAACAAATTGTGATTTTTGTCTTTCTTCAAGACATGCTCATCAATTTTGATGTTTTTATTTTTCCTCCCTTTTTTCTTCACGTAACAGTTTTTTTATGCAGTCCTCCATTTTTATTCACATTCTGTGGAGAAATACATCAATTAACTTAAAAAATTTGAATAATGTACAGTTATTATCAGTTATTATTATTATTATTATTGGCCTATTATTTTCATCACCATTTATACATTATTATTATTATTATTATTATTTATATATTATTAATATTATTTATGCATTATTATTATTGTTAATAAGTCTGTTATTATTATTATTATTAGAATCTTCTTCTTATTATTAACTTGATATTATTATTATTGTTTATACAGTATATTATTATAGTCCATAGTGAATGAGGGCGACGCAGTGGCGCAGTTGGTAGGGGTTCGCTGGGTCGCTGGTTCGAGCCTCGGCTCAGCTGGCGTTTCTGTGTGGAGTTTATATGTTCTCCCTGCGTTCGCGTGGGTTCCCCCACAGTCCAAAGACATGCGGTACAGGTGAAATGGGTATGCTGAATTGTTTGTAGTGTATGAGTGTGTGTGTGTGAATGAGTGTGTGGATGTTTTCCAGAGATGGGTTGCGGCTGGAAGGGCATCCGCTGAGTAAAAACGTGCTGAATAAGTTGGTGGTTCATTCTGCTGTGGTGACCCCGGATTAAAAAAGGGACTAAGCTGACAAGAAAATGAATGAATATAATGAATGAATTTTTCTTTCTTAATACTATTAAAACAAAAACAAAATATGTTCATTGTTCCTCTTTATTATTATTAATAGACTAATGTTAATATTTTATATTATTGTTTTTAGATTTATTATTATTATTATTATTATTATTATTATTATTATTATTATACGGTGATCAAGTGTTGTCTGTCTAATATTACATAAGCTATAAAAGGAAAGATGGCCTGGGCTTACAACAATTTTTTGAATCATTTTTATTATACAAAACATTTCCATATCATTTTTAGCCTATTATAATCATTATAATTAATGATAGTTTGACGCTTCTCTTTGCACTCTCAATCCGAGCAATCAAAATGTCATGTATAATATTTTTATTAAATGAATTCTTCTTTTCATGTACACTCTGAAGTCTGTGGTATCAACCTATTTTGTTTTCAGCATGATGTATAGTTACAGGGATATTTATACATAATCAAACTAGTGTGCAACGTAAGCAAAACTGATACTAAAATTTGTTTTAAATTTGGTTTGTAGTTCGAGCCCAAATATTTATTGCATTTTTTAATCGTTTAAGTTAATTTGAGTGACAAAATAAATATCAGTGGATCTTATCGATGCATTTATTGGGTAAAACTGCTATTTTTTAATGTCATTCAGTCTGTTGGTAATTATCAATGCATTGACATAAAGCTGTCTGCAAGCTGATTAGCGTCAATAACCTACCAGTCCGTTTAAGGGTCATTTGAAGACCTTGTTTAAGGGGGAAACTTGCTAAAAAATCACTGATGTAACACAATAGACTCTAAGGAATAAAAAATATTATACATGAAATTTTGATTGCTCGGATTAAGAGTGCAGAGAGAGGTGTCAAACTCGGAGCGTGAGTGTGCTTATGGAGCTCCTGGGAGAGACGCAACCAGCCTTGTATTCACAGCAATTTGAGCACTGTATCTAGAATTGACCTGAATAATATACCCAATGTGTAATAGAAAAGGTCCAAAAAATTAAATTCATGATGGTAAATCAATGTATAAAGCTGCAGAGGAAGTGAAAGAGAATGTGGTAAACTCAGAGCTCCCTGGCCACTGATGCAACGACAGTGTTGTTAACCCACTAGTCATTTTAAGGGCTGTTTGAAGACCTTCTTTGAGTAAACACTGCTGCAAAGGTCGGCGACGAAAACAAATAGACCCAAAAGAATACACATTTCATGAATTAAAAATGTAATTCCTCTGAATGAGAGCGCGAGAAGACGCACCAGACTCAGAATGTGAGCTGCTTGGGGAGGCGTAACCAGCCAGTTGTATTCATGGCCATTTAAGGCCCCATATCTGGAATTAACCTGTCTAATGTACCCAATGAAATAAAAACACTTCATAAAATTATACTCATGATGATAAGGTAATATTTGCAGAGAAAGAAAAAGCGACAAAGGACACGCCAGCCGCAACTGCAGCTAACCCGCCAATTGCCGGTCACGTGACCAGGCAGTTAGATACTGGCAGCTGCCACCAGCCTCTGCCAGGTCACATGACCCGTCACTGGCTGCTCCTGCCAGCCAGTTGAAGATTGAACCCAAAAATGCTTTCTGATTCATTCTAGAATAAAAGAAGAAGAAAAGCGTCCCAGAGCTCGGTCCCTAATTATGATGTTTTTAATGTAAAACCCTAGCTACAAGTGAACTTCTGAGAACATTACAAAAAATGCAGTTCATGACCACTTTAAAAACTCATCAAAAGGCCAAATCGGGCATTACGTAATATGAGAGTAGTTTTAGGAGTTAGAACTTCTAAACAATAACTAGAAAAGTAACAAATACTGCAAAACCTCTCAAACACAGAAACGCTGGTCACATTATACAAGTAGGTTCCAACAGTTAATGCTGGTTAATGCATTAACTAACATGATGAGTAAGAATAAGCAATACTTGTACAAAATCAATTTATTTGTTAAAGCATTATTAAAATCCAAGTGCTTGTTAACATTAATTAATTGACTGTGATATTCAATAAAATGAATCAAAAGGTGAATAAACTGTAATGATTGTATTGCTCATTGCTTGTTCATGTTAGCAAATGCATTAACTAATGGAATCTTCATTTGAAGTGTTACAATACATTCTGGCCAATGGTCAGATCAGTCCTGCCATGTTATCTGAGAGCTCTGGAAAGAATAATTCACTCAGACTGACTGCTCTTGACATGAGCTTCTAAGGTGACTGACAATTACAAAAGACACCTAGCGTACACACCAGGTCAAATATTAAAGAGTTCAAATATACATTAATAATACACTACAAGTGGTTCTTTTGCAAACATTAGTAAAGAAAAAAAAAACATTTACAAGAAAAGCGCAGTCAATACTAGAGCTAAGTCAAAAGTAAATTATGTGAACCACTGAGCACAATGAGACCAGCATTCGTTTAATAATAAACGACTCCATTTGAAGACAGACTGCTGAACTGAAAATAAATAACACGTACAGCACTGTCTTTGCTTACAGTGAACATACTGTACAATAAAAGAATGAAGAGTTCACATACCTGAAGTGTCGATGAGGATGGATTGGGTGCTTCATCGAGGGATTTTGTATGTGGGGTGCTGAAGTGGACAGCTCCATTGTAATTAGACAAAAACAAACTCCTACAGCAGACAGTGCAGTCAGTACACTTGTGCCGTGTCTTTAGGGAGTGTCTGTATCACATTAACAGGGCTTGGCAGGAAGCCCATCTGAGCTTAAGGTGGACCACAACTTCATCAAGGAATGAAGCAAGATAAAGTCGGGTTTTGCTGGACAAAGCTAAAATAAGCATAGTCATACAACAAAATAATAATAAACTATATGTAGTCTAATTTAAAATTGAAATCAAACATTTTAAATAGTGCAGCACTTGCACTTATTTGGGTTCAGTATGTATAAACTACATTAATTTATCTACTGGGAAATTATTTTTTTTAGAATAACTGATAAAACGTGTTGACGATCTTGTTGTGAGCTTCTTAACATTTACACTTGGGATTGCATTTAACTTATGTTTATAACAAGTTTAATGTGTGAACAACATTACCCATGATGCTAGAAACATTTCACAAATCAGGAGCAAAGCGATGCAAATATTGTCATTTCTCTGTGCTCACAAAATACTGAAAAAGTAGTATATTTCAGTATCAGTATTTTATTTGCAATTTAATTTGTTAAAACAGCTGAATCTGCTTGGTCCTTTTTCTTGCAACTATTTTCGCTAAATGATTAGCCCTCCTGTTAAACTGTGATTCTTTTTTCTTTATTGCTGTTTAACAGAGATATTTTTTCAACACATTTAAAAAAACTATTTCTAAAAACTAATATTTTTTCTTTGCTATTATAACAGTACAGCAAATTTTGCTACTTATTTTGTTAATTGCATTTTAAAGCTTTTAGGTCGCCATGAAATAGAAGTTAAGATTGTCACACTCGTGATGTACATCCACTTGAAATGGTCTTGGAATGAAAAACTAAGGTGCAGGAACCACATGTATTGCAGAAAGATGAGCATTGCTAACAAAATAAAGGACGATTGAAGAATGAACACAGAAGAAGGAGAAACAAGACTGCCACTGATATGCCTGTACTAAAGGAATTCCATGTGACTAGAAAGTAAAGAAAGACGTCTCGAGGGGGAGGGAAGGTTATAATGATTTTTTACAAAATAGTGAAGTGAACAGATACATTGTTTATAACAAGAACCAATGTATACATATAAATATAAGAAGAGTACATTTTAATTTCAGAGTGACTTCATTCATTCATTCATTTTCTTGTCAGCTTAGTCCCTTTATTAATCCAGGGTCACCACAGCAGAATGAACCGCCAACTTATCCAGCAAGTTTTTACACAGCGGATGCCCTTCCAGCCACAACCCATCTCTGGGAAACATCCACACACTCATACACTACAGACAATTTAGCTTACCCAATTCACCTGTACTGCATATCTTTGGACTGTGGGGGAAACCGAAGCACCCAGAGGAAATCCACACGGACACAGGGAGAACATGCAAACTCCACACAGAAACATCAACTTAGCCAAGGTTCGAACCAGCAACCCAGGGACCTTCTTGCTGTGAGGCAACAGCACTACCTACTGCGCCACTGCTTCGCCAGAGTGACTTTAAACTAGATTAATTAGATTAACTAGGTGAATAGACAAATCAAATTGGACATTGTTGGTTTGTTCTGTAGCCATCAAAACATTCCTAGGGGATACTCATAATACTGACTTTATTTTATTTCAACCAAATTAAAAGAATTCTCGAGGAGAAACAAAAAGATAAGAAATATTGTGAACATTTCCTTGCTTTTATAAAGATCACTTGGGAAATATTTGAAAAAGTATTACAATTTTAAAGGAGGAATAATCATTTTTGTAACTGGATAATTATCATTGTTTAAAATGTTATAGCAGGCATTTCAGAAAAGATAATGCAAGTCTTGTATTTCTTTTGACAGCAACACCAAAGCTCTATCATATCATTAGAGATTCAAGCTATAGGATAAATGGGAAATAGATAGAGCACATTAAGAGGTGCTTTGAGGACTAATTTAGTTTTTTAGGTGGACAACAGCCAGGGGCTGGCTGTTTTGGCCATTTATGTCAATACAAGGATTAAAAACAGGATAAACTGGGGCCGAAAGGTCAACGCAGAATGAGTGGAGCAAATCCAAAGTATCTGCATCATAGAAAGACACGTCTCCTTTCTGGACATCTACCCTAACTCCAAGTTTGTGGATGGTTTTCCTTACTGCCAGTGGCTTTTCATTTGTGTCCTGACAAACGAGATATCTTCCGTTACCATGATAGATGTAGCAGAAAGCATTATTAAAGTCTCCACTGCAGTGCTCTAACTCCTGATCTCCAGTGGCTGGCCCATATGACAGACCAATCAGCCAATAGGGTTTGCTCCAGACAGCCACTTCCCAGTAGTGGAGGCCAGAGCAGAATCTCTCTTTGGCCCGTACGCTGTACTGAGAGCAGATATTTGCTTTGTCTTTTCTCTTGGGGGTTGTTTTCTTATTCCAGTGAACCACCAGCTGGTCTCCTGAAACCTCCAACTCTGGGTGTGCAGTCTCTGGGTCTAAACTCACTGATCTGAGACCTGCAGGTGATCAAATTAGGTATTTTAAGATTCTTATTTACAAAATCGTGCTTTTTATATGTTCTTACATCAGACTTACTGGACCACAGCCGCCGAGTCTTCTGAAAGACAACTTCCTGTAGGTTATCAATGAGCTCTTCAGCTGTCTTCATCTTGTCTTTAGTGCTGTCCTCTTGGTCTTTCACAGACACAAACGGCAATTTCACCTGAGAACTTAAGTGAGATTCATTTTGAAACCAATGCATCATTGCATGGTGGATTTTAGGAATTATAATAATATTTAACCTGACAAAACAGTAATTATCTCCATTTTTTTCTCATCAGTTTTCCAAAATAATTTGTTTGTTAAGCTATTTCAGATAATTCTGCTGCAATTATGTACAAAGATGCTTGTTTTTATACTTTGCTATGGAAATATTAAATCCATGACCATGGCTAACAAAATTAAATATACATTTTTTATGTTTTGTTTTCCAGAACTATATTCTTTAGTAAAAAATAAATAAATAAATTATATATATATATATATACATATATATATATATATATATATATATATATATATATATATATATATATATATATATATATATATATATATATATATATATATATATACATACATACATACATACATACATGGGGAAATTTTTACCATTTATACAGATTTAGATTTTAATGCATGAATAATTTATAAAAAACAAATTGAAAAGATTTTGAAGTTTCCTGTTGTGTGTGTGGAATTAATTAGCAATTTTCTTAGGTGCTTGAGTGTACAGTACATTCAGGAATTTCACTTTTATGGCAATGAATAGGCTGAGAAAACTCATTCATATACAGTAGGGTTGAGCGGTATGAGCAAAATTCTATTTCACAAGCAGTGTGAGGAAGTTTATTTCATGATAACAACATCTTTGACGATATAGCCTTTTATAAAGGTAGTTATTACAGAAAATGTACTAAAGGGCTTTATATAATAAGTAAGCTTGAATATTTAAGAAAAAATGACTTGTTTGATTATTTTTTATTATTATTTTAAGATTATAAATAAAGGAAACAAAATATATGAACAACAAATTCCACTTTGTCGCATTTCAGTTTTATGTAGACAGACATTATTATTATTATTATAAACATTTCTCAAGTAAAATCTTTTCACAGGCATAAAATATATCCCAAGTAACAGAAGGATAAAACTTAAATATGAAAATATTATATAATTAAGTAGACACTTTAAAGAAATGTCAAAGAGTGTTATCTTTCAAAAATACAAAATATAAACAATTACAATTCTTGTATAAATATTGAAACTAAGTGATCAGTTCTTGTTAAAAATATAAAGCAATTGGCAGCACTGACAGTCTCCCATGGAACGTCTGTCTCAGCTTCATGCATGCTGCACATGAATTGGCCACGCCCACTTACTTATTCTTTTACAGTATACTGTACATTTCATTCCATGGTAACAATATATAGCGTCATAGTGCCCAGCCCTAACATACAGTAAACAATTTAAAAATTAAAGTGATACTCACCTAATTCCATGTTTTTTGAGATGCTGTAAAAGTAAATGTTTTCAGTTATTGATAAAATTACTCATGAAAATAGACTTTTTAAAATAATATTAAAAAAATCACTCAAAAAATCCCACATATTACAAACTATAATTTGCACCTGGAGAAATATGATGTTGTTTTCCTCTTCAAGCAGAGATTGGCTTGATCTCAGAGCAGCAATAATCTCTCTAACCTGACCCTGCAGTGACTCCCTCTGCCATCTCAGCCACTTGTTGCTGTAAAACTCTTCTGTATCCAGAATGTTCAACATCAGTTGCTGGTCCTCCTCAATCAGGGTTTTTATCTGGCTGTATTTTTCCGCTATTCTGAGTCTGTATGCTTCTGCATTTTTCTACAAAAAAATACAATTAAAGAATAAAACCCTCTATAATAATACATTTGAATAGTTTGCCACTTTATTGAATGAAAAACAGAAATTAATCATTCCTCAAGTGATGCATTCAATAGTTTTCATGGTTTTATTTGGTTGTTAGGACTAAGAAAGCTCACATCTGAATACCCACCGACACTTCTGAAAATAATGGCTCCAAATCTTGCACAGCAGACTCAGTTAAATGCTTTCTCTGTAGAAGAACTGATCTGTTCATCTCCAGCACCTTCTAAAAACAATAAATATTGCATATCCTATAAATATTGCATATATTTTAGAACAAATTTTACAATAAATTAAAATACAGTTAAAATTTGTGTTATATTGTTGTAGCCACTTCTCATTTTGACCAAGTTAATTTTACTTTTAGTATTACTTGATTAACTATATATTATGACATTTTATTGACATTAGGCATGGAATCATAACCGTTTTCAAGGTTTACCATGGTTTGGAAAAGTCAAGGTTTTAATACAGCTAAAATAATCTGTTGTACCGTGCCTACAGTTATATGTAAATTCTTTTTTTTTTTTTTTTTAATGTTTTATTTTTTTTTTTTAGGGCAACTGAATCTCCAGCAGAAAAGGACCCTCGACATCAAAATCTACTGGTCAGCCCACCAATCAGAAAACATTTGAAAAACAAAACTCTTATGTACATACAAGCCTGCTATAGACCTGAACCGTGCAGTGGCTTACAGCAGGGGTTTTCAAACTTTTTTCAGCTGAGGACCCCTTTGTGTAGGGCGAATTCTTTTGGGGACCCCCCCAAAAATAAAATTGACGCCACCCCCTCAAATTAACAACTGTACTTAATTTTTTTTAAATTGTATTATTCAATACATTTATATTATTATATATTATTCAATAAATTTATATTATTCATTATCTGGATTAATTTTTGTAAGATGTTAGTTGAGTTGACATGGTTTTAGTGCTTCAATCTATTGATCAAATCTTGATGCGCAGTGTTCATTGTGGTCTGCTCTCACTGGATTATTCCATCAAGCCATATTTTGTGTACAAGTCATCACTTTACACAGTCTTTATGCCATTTTTATGCTTTTTTTCAGCCTATGCACAGTTAGAGTCTTCTGTATTTACCCTTACAGCTGAGAGTCTAAATGTATCTAAAGATTTAAAGCTTTAAAGTTTTAAAGAGTTTTGTCATTCATCAGCCTGTTAACAGGTAACTGTACTGTTGTAACTGGCAATACTACAATGAAGGCTGTAGTGGTTCAGTGTGTTTTGTTCATTTTTATTCCTTTTTTTTGTGCACATCATAATTTACTCAGGTCGACAATCCTGAATTACACTGATAAAAAATAATTTCCTAAATGCAATCTAGAATTGGGTATTCAAGTTCAAAGAGCCACAAGTTTTACTTTGCATAATTTTAGAAGCTTTGCTGACTTTAAAATGTTCATACCAGTTTGTTCTATTAATAATAATACAGAACATTTAAATTAGTTACACAAACAAATATGGGAAAAAGTGGAACAAAAATGCATTTATATTCAGAGTATTAAAATTTGATCAGTTATGTTGAGCTCCATTAAATATAGAGCACTAATACATTTTAATATTTAATAATTATTAGCCCTATAACATAACACAAACAGATACATTATAATTTTTAAAGGCTATAGTGGTTTTACTCAGGGTGTATACAATTTAGTTTTTTTAATCATCCAGTTATGAACCAATGTGAGTAAGACGTCCACTGCAGAGCTCATCCAGCTGTCATTAGTGTAACAGGAGTGAAACTGAGCACTCCCTGATGTGATGACAGCTCCATTCATTGTTATTGCAGCACTTTTTGCTTTACAATTTTAATATGTTTGTTTGCCATGCTGCAAAGTCTGATATTTGTACAATGCAAAGTGTAAAAGCCTGTCGCGATGTGGACGAGGTGCAATGTTGTGCCGTGTCTTTAAAATGCTATTTGTTCCCTATGAGTGAAGCCTGCGCAGAGAGGTGCGCACTCCGCAGCACCCAGCTGATCGGTTACTTGGGAACGCAAGCCATATACAGAGAAGTGCTTTCAGCCTCCGATAATGTTCTTATTGATCATGTATTTTAACTGAAATATAGTCAGTCAAACCTGAGCATTCATTTAGTTGTTTAGCGTAAAAGAGGTAAGCGTAAGTGAAAGGTAAACGCCGTCAGGTGCAGCAGACAAGCGCCAAAAATCACAGTCAGGAAGCGCCTGGCCAGAAGCGCTTGTTCAATAAAAGTCCCCGTCCACGGAGGCGGGCCACTGCACTTCTTTTCCTGTGTCACGAAAGTGTCAACTGCATTTAAATGACATAAGCATAAAGCTTCATTTTTGCAGTACTTTTGAGCTCAAATTATTATAAAAATATATTAACCTTCAGAATGATGCGGGACACAAAATTCATCCATGTGGGCTCATTGATCTAAAATTTCTTTGCGTCCCCCCTAGCGCCATCTGGCGGCCCCCTAGGGGGCCGCGGACCCCAGTTTGAAAACCCCTGGCTTACAGTATATCCAAAGAAAAGAAAGATCTTCAAAGATGCCTTTTCAAGCTCTAAGAAATCTGTTTTTGAAACTAATAAAAACAGCAGAAGTCAATGATTTATTTAAATTATTTAGCCTGACATGTTTACTGTTCCAAAATAGTTTAAATGTTTCTTAAAATAAAGTATATATTGTGTTCAATGAGGAAAAAAGTTGTTGTTTTTACCATGAAACTGTGACCTTTTTATACCAGGTTATCATACCCTCAGAATCTTACACAGGCCCATTCCTAATTGAGATATTAAACTAGTATACTTTTTCTAAAACATCATAAAATCATGGCATAAAGCACATTTTAAACTAATTTAAAATATGTTTTCTGTCAAATATCATTGACATCTAACTTTTAATAGAAATCTCACTTTTCCCCCATCATTAACTTCAAAAAATATTTTATTTGTAATGAAATTCTCTCACATATGAAGCATCTGTAAGAAGCACAAACTTTTTCAAAGTTTTAAATCCTTAAGGTCTAAGATGGAAATATGTTTTTAGAGATCAAAACAATTTCCCTGTCTTTAGAACATGCCTTGTGTTTTCTTTTTTGTGTGTAAAACTCAAAATAATTATTTAGACTATTATACATTTTACATGAATTATATTTAAAATAATGGATAAAATGTGATTTAGTTCATACCAAACATTACTGTCAGTCATTTTTAGATATTTTTTAATTATTCAAATGAAATAATTCCTATGAATTAAAGCCCTACCTTGTATTCTAAGCATGCCTCCTGCAGTGTTACAGCTTCATGTTTTTTATGCGACCCAACAGCAATGCACAGACAACAAACTGCAACCTGGTCAATCTGGCAGAAGAGTTTGAGCTCCTCCCCATGCTCCTTACACTTAAAGGAAATCCAGTCTTCTGTTACTTCAATAAGAGAGTGTCCTTTTAACACCTGTCTCTGCTGGTGCAGAAGTGTATGAGCAGTGCACAGAGAGGCGTCACAGGTGAGACAGCTTTTCACAGCCACCTCTGCCTTCCCAATACAATGATCACACATAATAATAGTGGGTGATCCTTCCTGCGAAGCTTCTGCAAAAACATCCTGAACTTTCCGCTGAAGATCTGAGTTGATCTGAAGCCCGAGGTCTGGAGGAAGCAGGATCTGACATTCTGGACAGAAAAGCGGCTCTTCTGTGGATGTTTTGGACTCATCCATGTTCCAGACTGCTTGGATGCAGGTTTGGCAGAAGTCGTGCCCGCATGGGAGGCACACAGGGTCTGTGAAGACATCTACACAAACAGGACATTTCAGTTTTTCTTCTGGAGCGTCCATATCTGCAGCTTCTACTGCCTGTGTGTGGTGGCTCGGCATCAATATTTCAAAGATGAGACTCAGATTTCATTGCCATTTTGTTATGAGGGTATTCAGTTACAATAAGCTGTGCATGTCTATTAATGCAACAACAGCATATGAAACATTTTAAAATAGCTGGCTGATGCTGCATTACAGCTCTAAGTTAAAATGTTCAAGTTAGATAGCATATAACAGTTTATTTGTAATTTAATATTTAGAAGATTTGAGTGTAATTTTTTATTTAACTGTGGTTGTGTTGCTAATGTGCATCATTAAATAGTTTGTTTAAATACACCTTTTTATTACTGATTACTTTACATGGCATAATGTACTGTTGTATTTTTTTTATTAAAGTCTCTCACATCTGTAAAGCACTAACAAGTTGAAAATCAGTTTAAAAATCAGTTTTCAAAACAGACTGACATCCTTGGAGTCCAAGATGGAATTAATTTTTCAGGCATCAAAACCATTTTCCCTCCATTCTTTAAAACATGTCCTGCCTATTTTTTGTTTGTTGTGTGAAACTAAATTAATGATTAAGACTATTATACATTTCACTTGACATACATTAAAATGTTGGCTAAATATTTATAAGCAAGAACCATTTGATGACGTGTTAAAATGAATCACAGTACAGCCACAAAATAATATATAATTGTTAATCTATAGATATATGGTTAAATATATAACCATATATGTTGTTTATTTTTTCATTGAATTTTTTCTTTTTTAAAACATTTAGTTAAAGATTTGCACTGACGGAACAGTGGTATAGGTGTCTCATGTCATCATATATAATAATATAGCCATAGGCTTGTAATTGAAGTATTTTCTAAAGAGTAAAATTGACCAAAAATCCATAAATTAAATAATAAATATATATAAATAAATAAAAACAGTTTTTTATTAAACATTCTCCAAAAACTCCCATAGCGGATTCCAGTTATGCCAGAAATCATTCGATTTCTGACGCAAGTCATAAGTCAGTTTTTCTAAATAGCAATCTGATTAATTTTTTTATTAACAAATATGCCAGAGCAGATCAAAAGCCATTTTCTTCACTAAAATTAGTTCCACAAAATTGCACAATACATTGGATAACATTAAGCAAAATAAAAAAAGCAAAAAAAAAATTGTATGTCTTCTTCTTTTTCAATTGTTTTAGCATGTCAAAAAGATCAAGTCTTATCCTGCCATCCTCAAGAGACGGTTCTAGAAAATGTCGCAAAAAATTATAGAAGTTGCTATTTGGGAAATTAAATTCCTGTTTTAATAACTGAAATGATTTCAGCCTCCTGTTGTTAAATATCTGATTAAATTTGTTGATTAATCCAATTCCAAAATCCCTGTTTCCATAAAAGGAAACCAATGTTCTGAATAGTAGGGGGTAGCTCGAGATTCGAAATAGGAGATTTTAGGGAGGAGTATAGGAGATATTCAAATACTTTTTAACAGTATCTGGATGCAGCCTTTATGATGCAAGCTGAGATTGCATCCCTCAGAGATGCAATGTCAGACACAATGCACTCAATGGAGTTAGTAACATCACTGTAATGCTTTCCATGCCAAGAGTGTTCGATACTGAAAAGATGATTGATACCGAGTCAAGTTTAAATCTATGTTGTTTCATTTTTATGCACAACCTATAATAAATAGGCCTATATTATATATTTATGCCAGCTGAATTGTTGCATTATTTTCACAAACGTTATGAAACACTAAAGTAGACATTATTTAAATTTTTTATTCTTTTTATGTGTACAAAATTTTGACAAAACCAAACAAATGCTAGCAAAACATGTTAGCTTTCAACAACGAGCCTCATGAATAAGCGTTTGTTTGTTGTCTTGGTAATCATAAATTTATCTCTCGTTACAAAAAACAACAACGATATAATTGTTGGTTTTGTTGTTTATGTATGATATAATGATCACTGCAAAACGACTCGACTGGCTGATAGGGCTGTCACTGGGTGGCAGTGTGTCTGCAATGGCGTTGGAAGTTCCAATAGTATGATCCTGCACAACTGGAGTAGCTGCACTCTCAGGACCGCATGTTTAGGACCGCATTTTTAGGACCCTAGTTTTTTGCGGAAGCGCCACCTACCGGATTGGATGACATAGTGAAACTGCATTTCTAGGACCCGTTTTGTAACTGCGCCACCTACCGAATTGGATTATATAGTGGAAACTTTCAGGCACTTTTATTACAGAGGTTCAAGTGTAAAACGCCTGCTTTAAGTAACAATTTTAAAATGAAACAAATGAATTTACACCTAAAATATAAATGAATAAATAGAGTTGAGTGCCTTAAAAGTCTTAAATTCCTTGAAAAATACTGTATATTGATGAACCCCATTACATTGAACTAATTAGCTCAGTATTAAGGAAAATAAATTGAAATCAAATGGGATCAGCATTTGCAGTTACTAATTTAAAACCAGGTTGTAAAGGTTTTAGAGAGACAAGACGCAAGGATGATTCAAGAATGTACATTTATATAAATATCCACACTTTTATTTTTATTAATGCAATTCAACCACAAAAATGACCCCACTGTTTATTCAGTTGCTGCATTCAGACTGGCTGTAGACTTTAGCTCCTGTGAATGAGAGTGAAGAAGAAAGTTCAAGTATATATATACACACACATATACATACATATAAATACACACACACACACACACACACATTATATATATATATATATATATATATATATATATATATATATATATATATATATATATATATATATATACACATACATACATACATACATACATACATACATACATACATATACATACACACTGGGGTAAATAAGTATTCAACAAGTTCCCATTTTTCTCAGAAAACATATTTCTAAACGTGCTATTGACCTGAAAACCAAAGAAAAAAATATATATGAATAGAAAACAAATCTAATTACTTTACAAATTGTTATCAACATCTGGTGAAAATTTCAAGTCAACAGCAACTTTATAAATATGTTTTCTGAGAAAAATGGAAACGTGTTGAATATTCAATTCAATTTCAATTAATTTTATCTTTATTTCTAAAGCACTTTTGCAATGTAGATTGTGTCAAAGCAGCTTAACATTTATTAAATTCAGTTGAGTTCAGTGTGGTTTAGTATTCACTGCTGAAAGTCCAAACACTAAAAAAAGCAAATCCATCGATGCACAGTTCCACAAGTCTTAAACCAAGCAAGCCAATGGTGACAGTGGAGGAACAAAACTTTACAAATTGATGAAAGGGAAGGAATAAACCTTGAGAGAAACTAGGCTCAGTTGGGCACAACCATTTCTCTTCTGGCCACACTTCACGTGCAAAGCTGCAGTCTAGGCGCTTGAGGCAAACATTGGGCGTCCATCGTGGAGAAGCTGCAGGTGTGAGTAGGTCACCAGCGGGTTTTCAGGCTGGACCACAGGGTCAATGTGGGCACTCATCTGTCACTGGGGTCTTTCATTAATCAGTCTCATGCTCTCCACTTCTCCATGACCACCACTGCATCTGCTCATGATACGGTCTGTTTCAGAATTATGGATACATTTAGAAGTCCTCTATGGTGGCATCATCTCTTCACAGGTTACGATCTCTAGAGGCCTCTGGATGAATATCCCCAGGTGGAAATAGGGAACAAGGAAAATAATTAGCGCAGCTGCTGTTCATAGTGTATTTAAACAAGAGATATTAAATATCAAGACAAAAATGAAGTGCTAAGAGATAAAACAGCAGTTATATGAATAAACATGAAACGCACATGATTATTTATAACAAAATGTCTGGTGCATTAAGACAGCAAGAGTGTTCCCTCCAAGTGGTTTGTCAATCCCACTCACCCGCATAGAGCACATAGGGCAGCACAGTTGTTAGCACCGTCGCCTCACAGCAAGAAGGTTGCTGGTTCAAGCCCCGGCTGGGCCAGTGGTCATTTCTGTGTGGAGTTTGCATGTTCTCCCCATGTTCAAGTGTATGAGTGTAAATGGGTGTTTCCCAGTACTGGGTTGCAGCTGGAAGGGCATCCGCTGTGTAAAACATATGCTGGATAAGTTGGCGGTTCATTCTGCTGTGGCAACCCCTGATAAATAAAGGGACTAAGCCAAAAAAGAAAATGAATGAATATATATATATTCTTGAATATGTAAAACAATGTATATGAACTCAAAAGGTTAATCAATTGTTATGAAATTAAATTTAGATTAATATTTAATATAAGAGGTAACAAACATTTGCTTTACAGTGTTAGCTATAATATATATATATATATATATATATATATATATATATATATATATATATATATATATATATATATATATATATATATATATATATATATATATATATATTTCTGGCTTAAGCGTATGCACTGTTGGGAGAACCAAACAGGAAATTTTTAAGTATATAAGAGCAATACCCACCTATTGAATGGTCTCCTTTCTTTCGTCAGTTGTTTGTAAATCTGTCTGTTAAATTATTTTACTTCACTGAAATAGAGAACAATCACTGTTGAGTTAACATATATACCAGTAACAAAAAGGCTCTTTGAGCATTGTGCCAAAATTAACCATATTCTGACCTGTAATGATAATCTTTACCAGAAAGAAAGACCTGCTCAGCATCATCCAAAGACCAGCTCCTCAAGACACCCAGAGGATGTACGATGGCCTATGAAAAAAAATCATTTAAATATGAACTAAAATACCACCACAGAACAGCAAATCATTTTACATGGATTCATAAATGAGTAGCACCCAGCATGCAGTTTATATACTTATTTGGCCAGACATTCCTCTGGAAAATGAACACCACAGATAATCTGCACTTCATCATAGATATGCTATAAACTCAAGAACACAGCTAGCATTTGTAACTGTATTTATAAACTGCTTATCAATGTCTATTAAATGTAGAGTTAATGCTAAACAAATAAAATATTAATAAATTAACTAGTTAATAAATGCTTAATAATTATTTATTTATAGTATGCAGATGTTATAAAGTGTTACTCAACAGTTTGAGATAACCTCAATGAAAATATTCCTGTAGTTTGTTTTCTTTTCCTCCTACAATGAGCCTAAGCAATCCAATCATATTGGCCATCACTTCTTATTCGCCAGGTAAAACATACCTGATATAAATTAAAGATATGAGACTCTATATGGTTAAGACCTGCAGAATAAGCCTAACTTTCAGAATCTCATTCATCACTGTAAAACGATGACAAAACAACAGGCTAATAACACATACAGTATTGTGGGGCAAACAGGCAGTCAGCACAATTTTTAATGTGCTAATGTAATACAACGAATAACACGAATTCAGTAAAATATAGATAAATCTGAAACACTTACATCAAACGTGCTTTTACCATCTTAGTTTAATGCATGTCACTAAGCACATTAGCCGTTAAGTCAACAAGCCATTAAATCAACAATGCTTCATTAAACCATGGTCACGAGCTACGAACGTCGTATAATCAAACTAGAAAACGAACTCTAGAAAATTATTAACAGTTATAGCAGCTCTCACTCTGGCTGTGTAAAATTATCCATATTTATTATTATATTATTTTATTCTTCTTCTGGAAAAAAAAATCGTCACGGTACATTTTTGTCCCAGACCCTTAAAAGTGGGGTAAATCATGCAGGCTAATCTGGCATTTCTGCATAAACTCACAGTATAAAACAGCAGCATTACAAAATAAACACATACTTTAACAGTTTAAAATAAAACTTAATAGAAAAATCGGTACTTACACTTTCCTTGTCATCCGTGTCGTCCATTAGCGCATCCATGATCCAATCCGACAGGTGACGCTGTCACAAAAAACTAGGGTCCTAAAGATGCGGTCCTAAAAATGCGGTCCTGAGAGTGCAGCTACTCCAGTTGTGCAGAATTACCCTTCTCGGAAGTTCCGCAAACAAGAAACAACGAAGAAGAAGTTGCTTATCATGTGATGTTTATTAATTCTACGCGGGAATCTGTTTCACTGCACAGATGAATCAAAGGTTATTTACGCCAGCAATTGCATTTAATTCATGTGAAAGTAACAATTACGTTCAGATGTCCGTCTGGCTGTAAGAATAACGTCATCAGTTTCTGGACGAAGTTCATCTTTTAGAGCAGCTTTACAGTGGTGTGAGATGCTTGAAGTTTTTGAATGAGTGTTATGCTTTTCTGCAAAGAACAAAACGCCTTCAGTCATTTTATTCACATACGTCTACAATGATGAAGTGCAAATCCAGCCGATCATCTGTGAGTATTTAATTCAGTTCGTTTGCTGCTATATTGTTAGATGTTTTTAAGTTGTGAAAATCGGGTTGCCTTAACTAACATATTTTCCTTTTAATCTTAGATGGTCAGTGGAGTTCAATCAAACATTTCTTCCTTTTTCCTCTCAAAGGTAAGGACACGACTGACAGGGACAGTTCACCTAAACATTTAAATGATGATACGTCATCATTATTTACTCACACTTATGTTGTTTCATACTTCAATGACTGTTTATTCTGTACAGCACAAAAGGATGTTTGAAGGTTAGAGACCGATAGCTCTGATCACAATTCACTTTCCTTACATTTTATTTATGAAAAAAACGTTTAACAGTCAGTATCCCGGTATTGTAATTATTGCTCCAAAATATATTCTTTTTCAATTTCTTGGTAAAAAACAAAACCTTTTTCCCCTTTAAATTCAATATATTCTTTTTTTTTTTCGAAAGATTTATGATATTTTGGAGCAGTAAACATGTCAGACCATATAATTAAAACGAGTCATTGACTTCTGCTGTCTTCATTTGTTTCAAAAACAAAGATTTCTGTACAATTTAAAATGGCATCTTTGGATATTTTTTCTGCTAGAGATACTGTTGTCATAAAAAACAAAAATGTAAATAAAAAATCTTACAGATACTTAGGAACGGTATTACAGAAAATGTTCGCTGTTTTAAAACCTTGAATTTTCCAAACCACAGTAATATTGAAAACGGTTAGCGTCCGATGCCTAGCCAGACATGTTCGCTATCCCAAAATATTTTAAATGTTTCTCAAAATAAAATATGTTGTGTTCAAAGGGGGAAAATTATTATTATTTTTTTACCCAGACATTTAAAAAGAACATATTTTAGAGCGGTAATCACAATACCGTGAAACCATGATATTTTTTATTAACAGATATTTATTATCAAACCGTTATCTTAATCCGGCCCATGCTTAAACACAAGACATTTTTTAAAGCTTTTTGAAAGAAAGGGCTGTTTTTTTTTTGTTTGTTTTTTAATAAAAATAAATGTACTTTTTATTATTATTTATTTTTTTAGAAACAGCATTTATTAGAGTAATTGGAGAGTCTGGTGCTATTTTCATATTTTACAAATGGCAGTTTATTTTAAACACTAGGTTAGTTCAAGGTTTTAAAATGCATTCATTTCAGCATTTAACTTTTTTCTCAATTAATTTTTTGTTTTTTCAGGTAGCGGTAAAGTCACCTAAAAAATGTGAAGTAGGAATTACAAGATCCCCTGTTTCTTTAAAGACTGGGTTTGTGAAGGACGAAAATGTTCCCTGCTCCCCAAACCCATCTGCTGTCCCAGAGACGCCTGACAGTCTGAGAATCGAGAGGCCTTCAGACACTTCATTTGAGAAACGCTCACCTGTTTCACGTGGTCTACATACTAAAGGAGTCAGGGGTAAACCTAGCCTGAATGCACGAAAGCTGTTGCAGCCACAGAAAAACAGCAGTTTAGAGTCAGAGGACACTTTTGAGTTCAAGAATGGCGTAAGTCACTCAGGCTCCGTAAAGAGGTTGTTGCACAGCACTGAAAACATACAGAGTGCCAAGAAGTCCAGGACTACTCAAGATCAGAAAATAACTGATTGTGGCCCAAGCTCAGCAACGGCCAGTCAAAATAAATATTCTGAAACATTGCAAAAAGCTTTCTCTAAGAGTCCTGAGAAAAAAATCAAAACTGAGTCTGTGAGTTTGGAGGGTAGCCGACTGAAGGCTGGACCTTGTTTGAAAATGAATGAAAAATTAAATGGTTTCTCAAAAGACTCAGGAAGATCCTCTCATCATCTGAGCTTTAGTACTAGTGAGAAGGAGAATTCACCTACTTGTAATGTGAAGTCAGAGGCAGACATGGGTGCCGTTTCTGGAACAAATGACTTTGATCTTGTGATGTCGTATAGTTCTTGGATACAAAATGGATCTACTGAAGAAAAAGGTACTTTTCTTAACTGTCCAATTGCTAAGAAGAGGCCCTTAAATACATCTGAGCTGCAAGTGAAAGAACAAATTACTGATGGAAAGACTTTGCCTGTACCATTTGAGGACGATTTTGCCGATTTGATGGACGATTGGTTTGATGAAGGGATGGAGCAAAAATCTGAGGCACCAAAACCCAAGAAGTTCAGTCATGAGTATGAGTCTTTTATTCATCCTATTTATGTGCACATAAATAAGCTTTCATTTAAAACGCCATAATTCAAGTAAGGCAAGGCAGGGCAAGGTTATTTATATAGCACATTTCATAAACAGTGGCAATTCAAAGTTCTTTACATAAACAGGAATAAAAGACACAAGTATAAATAAATTAGAAACAAATAATATAAAAACAATAGAAGTAAACTATACTCCTGTATTATCTTTTATATTTTCAGGTTAAAGAGATGAAAATTGTCATTATTTACTCACCCCGAGTTTCTTTCTTCTATTGAACACAAAAAAAGATTTCATTGACCTCCATAGTGTTTTATTTCTACTATGGATATCCATGACTGCTATTTTTCAACTTTATTTTGAACATTTTGTTTTGTGTCAAACAAAAGAAAGACATTTATAAAAGTTTAGAACTACCTGAGTGTTCAGAAATGGTGAGGAAATTTGCATTTTTGGTAAACTATCCTTTTAAGTAAAGTCACACGCTATTTTCTTAGAAATGAGCTAAGCAAAATCACAAATGTGACATTGATTTTATATTTTTACTAACCATCAATATCTTATTTTGCTTGTTTTCTGTCAGTGATCCAATTGTAAAAATTTCACTTGTTTAGTTTCTAAATGAATCAGCCGTTTTGAACAAATCATTTGATTGAACGATTCAATAAATCATTGATTATTACTTATACAAAAAGTTACTAAAATCATGCATTTTTATTTATACTAGCTGCCAACACTGTCAGTATAATATTGTTTAATAATCATTATTGAGGGGACAGGGTAGTACTGTAGGTGAATTGGTTAAGCTAAGTTGTCCGTAGTGTATGTGTGTGATTGAGTGTGTATAGGTGTTTCCCAGTGATGGGTTGCAGCTGAAAGGGCATCCGCTGCGAATAACATATGCAGGATAAGTTGGCGGTTCATTCGGCTGTGGCGACCCCTGATTATTAAAGGGACTTAGCCAAAAAGAAAATGAACAAATGAATGATGTATGTGTGGGTGTGAATGCAAGAGTGTATTGGTGTTTCCCAGTGTTTGGGTGCAGCTGGAAGGGCATCCGCTGCATAAAATATATGCTTGATAAGTTGGCGGTTCATTCCGCTGTGGTAACCCCTGATTAAATGAGGGACTAAGCCAAAAAGAAAATAAATGAATCATTATTTAAAAAATCCACAAAAACTTCAAGAAATCTGTTTTTAATCCTAATATAATTTCCTTTTCTTTTTTCCAAGAAAAAACAAAGGCATACCTGAGCATGTTGTGCTGGCCTCTGGTGTTCATAACCGATATTGGGTGCTGGATGTGCAGGACGTTACCTCGTCAAGAAGCTGCTCAGAGAAGCACTTGACCATCACTTGCTCAAAGACGAGTCAGGCCACAGAGACCTGCATTCTCAAAGATGGCTGGTACAAAACATGATTTGATTATGCGAGAGATTCTCAATGAAGTTCTTTCTATTGATTGTCTCTTTCTTTTTCTGTAGGGAAAGTACTCTGGTAACTGTAGGGGACATCATTCACTTGGAAGGGAAGTGTGTTTCCGGCTTGTGGACAGTTGATAGAGACTCTGCTTTCCTGATTCTTCTGCCTGACCTGCTGATATCTGGGACCAGCATTGCCAACAGCATTCGCTGTATGAGGCGAGGGGTGCTGGGAGAGATGTTCAAGGTGTGGAAATGTAATGTGTGTGAGTGTGTGTACGTGTAGAAGAAAAAAGGATTTACAGTTTAGCTCAACTTTGTCAGATTGTTAAAGGTGTAACATGTAGGTATTGCACTTCTGGATCAAAACACATGCAAGCGCATGTTACCAGATTGACCACCTCGACAGAAGTATTGAGCAGCTAAAGGCTGTTTTAGGCTAATTTAAATCTTGGTCTAAATAAAGGCAACGACATGCGATGGAAGGAATATTTTTATATTAAAAGTTTTTTTTTGTCCTAACCAATACCTGGAATTTATATTTTAGAAACGCCTTCTATTTTTTTTGCATTTTGCAGCTGAACAATAGAAAACTTGATAAGATGATCAACTGAGGTACACCTCATGTGCTTTATTCAGCATTAAATGCTAATAATGTGAATTTGAAGGCCGTTTTACATTACATTTACTGCCATACTACTGAAAGCAGCAGCAGATAGTTAACTCAGATCTTGAAAATAAAATAAACCGTTTGAAATTGAAGTTCAGAACCGTGAAATAATGTAAACCAACACATATCAGTGATTCAGCACATTTAATAATACATTTAATAATGTTAAAAAGGTTTAATATGTATTAATTTAATTATAAACCTTACCATTTCTTTGAAGTGCAGTAAGTGCACTTTCTTTGCTTCTGAATGGTTGTATTTAAATTTCTGTCATATTTTGTCTGATGCAAAGAGCCGCATTGCTTATCACTGCAAATCTAGTCACATAGTAGCTGTATTTCCACTGTCGGGCCAGTACGAGCCAGGGCTTTTATCGTGCCAGGCCAGGCCAATCGCCCGGGAGGTTGAGCAGTGAGGCCGAAATCAAGTCGCGTTTCCACTGAAGGGCTAGTAACTCGCATCGCGTCACGCAAACCCCGCCCCCAGAACGTCCCCCAAATCAAACGTCACACAACCCGCCCACTTCAGCGGGAATAAGGCAGATAAAGCTCACCATTACATCATCACGAAACAAATCAAATAAAGAAAACCAAAACTAACAAATAACCCGTTACTGTACAGCATTACATTATATGTCTATACGCACAGGCCTGTGTGTTCTCATTCATCATATTCATTTACTCACCGACCGACTGTTGGCATCGAAATCAAGTGGTCTCGCCACTAACTGAGGGACCCAGCGCCGTGAGCGCACCATCCATAATATAAAACCACTGAAATTCTCTGTTAATAAAGACAGAAAAATGAAAAGAAAAAAGAAAATGTATTTTATAACATTCTCGTTTAGATAGACGCCGTCAAACAGTCAGCCCAAATACTCCGGAGAGAACAGAAACATAAATTTTTCTCTATAGGCTATTTGAAACTTAGCGATTCCCCTTTATTTAAGGATATTTAAGGAAAGTGTTAAGTATTACGTTGCGCTCAGCAGCTATCCACTAATAAAGCTCTTCATGTATTTAAGAAAAAAAAGCCTACAGAAAAAAGGGTAGCTTAGTTTCTGCTTTCACTCACCCAAAATGCTCTGTTTGCATGATTTGATTAATATCATCGTATCCAAATACTTAATAAATAATATTTCAAATTTTCTCCGGTGTTTATTGTTTTTAGAAAATATATATAAAAAAAAATTTTCAGATAGACCTTTGTAAAATGAAAGTTTAATACGGCTTAAAACGGTTTAATTTATGTATTGTGTATATACCTAAATTGGTTTAGCTTTTGTTGGTTTTATATTTATTTTATTTTTTTAATGTGATTTTATTATATCAGATATTTGTAATTCTTTAAATTATTTTAATATAGCTTAGGCTGTTTTATGAAGATATGACAATTTTGTTTTGAGCTTACAATTGTGGACAGGACATTTGTAAAGTTTCATGTCTTTCTGTTGTGTTCATATTGTGTGTTATCTCCAAAATAAATAACAAAAAGAAAAAAGCCGCGCAGCATCAACAGAGCTGTGAAGGGAGGACACTTTTCCTCGGTCTCACACACACATACAGGCATCTAAACACGCACAAACGCACCTTTTAAACTTGACAAAAACTCTCGAAAACCTTTACTGTGTGCTGTGTCTTTAATATGGTGTAAAGATTAATATGCGTTATTGAAACATCAAGGAGGTTGAGGCCCAGCTGGCCCTCTTTGGCCCAACGTATTCGGCGGGCCGAAAACAGCCGGCCGCTGGCCCAAAGAAAGCCTCGATTTGGCCCGATTAGGCCCCGGAAGTGACAGTGGAAACGCGACTGGCCTTGGCTCACCCTGGCTTGCTCACTTTAGGCGTGATAGTTGAAACGCGGCTACTGTGTTGTTAGGACACAGGGTTACAATGCAACATGCTCACCCATTGTTTATGTTTCCAATATTTATGTTATTTGCTAATTAATAACCACCTCATGTTGAACTCTGAATCTGTCTCTGGTTTCGGAGTCTGCTACTGTCCACTGGAGGTTGCGTTTCGGTCATGGGCGCATGCTTTGAGAGCCTTTTTGAATGAAATATGTGGTTTTCAACCAAGGCAACCTGGGTGCTGAAATATATTTGGCTAAACTGGCAAACCAAAACAAAGACAGGGTACCAGCATATAACTCACAGTTTCTAAGCAAAATATCTGACTTCAGCATTGTTTTTCAGATAAACCAAAATGTTCACTTCGACATTTCTTAAATATTAGCAAACATATTATGGTATTTTTATCCTTTAGAAGAGTCCAAAAATTACATACAGCACTTTAAGGTGTTTGAATAAATCTGCCATGAAAACAGTCAATGGGTGTTGAAACAAGTTGATGATTAGCTGTAATAAGTAATGTGAAGTCTAAATGTCAATTCAGCTTTTATTTCAGTGCTGATTGTCAGTTTAGTGTAGCAGTTCATTTTAAACATTAACTTTATTATTAATTATTATTTATTAATTATTATTATTATTAAGTATTATTCTAACTTACAGAGTTTTCCGTATGTAGCATATATAAGCATATTAAATCTGGAAGTTACATTTTAATGTGTTGTTGGTTTTTTTTTTTGTCTGTTTTAAAGAGTAAGATGGTATACATTAGTAATGTATTATTTTTAAAAGTAACTTTACTCAACACTGAAAAATTGTTGTGTGTGTGGTGTTGCTGTTTTTAAACAGGCATTTGATGGTGGATCCAAGCAGATGTTAAATGGTACAATAGTTCATGATATCTTTCAAAAAGCAGCCATGTCCTCAGATTTCTCCTCAGAGAAGATACAGACATTTGCCACGGAGGCCTTAAGAAGCCCCAACTACCTCGGACAAATGTATGTACTCTCCTGTAACTGTCAACTCCACCTTTAGTGGCAAACTTGGGCTGCCATTTGTACTTGTTTGCCTTAAATTTTAGTAAAGCAGCTTTTGACCATAGTAATACTATATGTTATGCTATTGCCTTAAAATAGATGTAAATGACACTACTGGCTATATATTGTGTTTTTTCATGTTTCATTAAATTAGGTACAGTCTAAAGCTGACTCAGGCTGACATGAGACAGGAAGTTGAAGAATATCTTCCCTCTATATCTGAATGGGCAAAACAATACCTCCACACTTCCCAACAGGCAGGACAAAAACAGCTGACTCTAAAACTGTGAGTGTATTATTTATATACTTCTTTTAACAAATGTTTATTGGATGTGTCATGCAGTCTGCTGTCAGCATTTTCTGGTTTCTTCAATGTAATGTTATGGATGAAGTTAATGGTTTATGTGGTTCTTTGTTGTTAGCCCTAGTGATGGGGCTCTGAGCAAACAAGATGCTTCCAGTAGCGTGATGGTTACTGATTTTGTGGACATTGAGGAGAACATTTGGTGTCCACGTTTTGGTCTGAAGGGAAAGATTGATGTCACAGCTGGAGTTAAGATTCACCGGAGAGGCAGGAAGCCCATGGAAAGAATTGTGCCACTGGAGCTGAAAACTGGCAAAGAGTCTAACTCCATTGAGCATCGCAGTCAGGTACAAAAACACAATCACCTATAAAAAATTTTATATATATATATATATATATATATATATATATATATATATATATATATATATATATATATATATATATATATATATATATATATATATATCAGTACTTGTTGCTTGATGCTTGACATATTGTTTGTATTTTAGGTTATTCTGTACACACTGATGAGCTCAGCTAGACGTTGTGATCCAGAGGCAGGTTTCCTTGTCTACTTGAAGACTGGCAGTCTACATCCTGTTGTGGGCAATCACATGGACAGGAGAGGTTAGATTTATATAGAGGTTTATACTTGTAAAGGACAGAAATGAAGATTCTGTTTACATTTATGCATTCTCATGTTGTTTTAAATACAAAAGACATTCTTCCACCTTTGAAACCTAAATTAAGATATCTAATCTATGGGAAGTCTTTCCTTACATTTAAAACTATTGACCCAATACTCTCTGACACTTCAGAACATCAATCAAGAGGTAAAAAGGTGATTGCTTCATAAATTGAATCAAGGGATTTTATTTGGATATAAACATTTGTCAGCAAACAATGTTTGCAGCCTTCAGTTTTGTTCACATAAGCTCAAGCGTTCTTGCTTGGTGTATGAGAATAATGAGGTTCATTCATTCCTGTCAGTCCAACGCATTTGACCTTCAGCATGAACCTATGAGGTGTGTTCATATGTGAATAAAGGCCTGAATTATATCTGTTCATTAGGTCTTTGCATGTCTTCAGAAAACTTTGATTAAATATCTTGAATTTTTATAATGATCAAATGTTTTGCTTTCATTTGTGTTCTGAAGATGATCAGATTATGGGTTTGGAATAACATGAGACAAAGTAATTTTTTGTTGAACTAACCCTTCAGTATTTTCCTTATCATAGAGCTGATTAAAATAAGGAACTCATTGGCCCATCACATTGGCAACAACCTGATCAAGGTGGATGGGAAAAGTCAAATGGCCCAATTGCCTGCCATTGTATCTGACCAGCAAACTTGCAAATATTGTCCTCAGAAAAGGAACTGTGCAATTTACAACAGGTGCCATTTTCTACTCTTTGCATGTTCTCTTCACAATTGAAAAGTCAAACAGTTCTTTAATGTCATTGAGCTGCTGCCAAAATCTATCATTTGTTTAGAGCTGTGGAGAGAGATCCTGTGGAGAAGTGCAGTGAAAATCCACAGGCCTTTGTGCAGTCAGAGAGTGAACACCTCAGTCAGGTGCACCTCCAGTACTTTAGCCACTGGCTGCTGCTCTGCTCACTGGAGGCTCTCACCATGGAGAATAAAGGAGGTCGGCGTAATATCTGGCTTCAGACTGCTCAACAGAGGTGGGCGTTTTTACTTAATTAATTCTCAGAAAAAGGTACATTATTTAATCATTTACTCACTCTAATGTCATTCTAAGTCTACCTGAAAGCCTTTCTATTCACCTTTGAAGTGCAAAATAAAGATATTTATAGTTAAAGCTGAGGGATTTCTTTTTCTCCAGTATAATGTTCCTCCCACCAATGCTTTTGAGCAAAATGTCTGTTTAATTTAAAAAATACATTGTAAATGCAATCTATATAAACTGTGAAGGTTAAAGCAAGACACATTTTCTCACATGTAGACATTGATCAGTACACTTTCACAGAGCAGTCAAATCCTGAAAAGGGTTTAACTTGAATTAAATTGTTTATTCTATAATATTATCTCTTCCAAGATTTGCATCAAGCCATTCATAAAAACATTTTCATATATTTTAAGGTCCTAAAAAATAAATGGTTTTTGATAGAATTAATTGAATGTATTTGCTGTTAGTTGCATCCCTGTTCTTATGTTGTTTGGTTCTCAGGGAGAAAATTGGTGGCTGTGCGGGTAACATGCGGTTAGCTGGAGGCGTTAGCATTCTGTCTGATGGTGTTTACAAGCACAGCTTTGAGAGGAAGGAGGGCGAGCAGACTCTTACTGGCCTGATAGTGGGTGATAGGATTGTTGTCAGTGATCAGGACTCTGTGCTCATTGGCCTGTCCACCGGATACGTCACAGAAATTGCAGTTAACCGAGTTACTTGCTCGCTGGACAAGTAAGTATCTTCTTGTGATTTTTGTTCTTTTTTTGTTTTGTTATTAATTTACTAGAATCTATTAAGTTAGGCTACAAAATACCTTTATTCTACATTCAAATTGTTGCAGAAACCTTTCCAAGTATTCCTCAAACACTGTTTTCCGACTGGACCAGGATGAAGGTGCAGGTGGTCTTAGCACTCATCTCGGAAACCTTTCTATGTTAATGGAAAACACTCCAACAAGGTCTGAACATCACCTTAGTTCTGTTTTCCATCTTTAAGTGTTTCACTGCTAATGTTTTTGATACCATTTCAAACTACATATGTTTATATTTATGCAGTGAAAGACTGAGAGAGTTGATTGTGGAATTCAGGCCTCCTCAGTTCATTGACAGCCTCAGCAGTGTTTTGCCACGAGATGCCAAGGACATTGTGGCCAACATTCTGAAAGGTGCATTCATACACTGCCTTCACCCGAGAATCTTATCACATTTAATAGCAATAAGCTGACTTTTTCTGCAGTGAGCTGCTTTAAAGCGTGCCCTTGATGTGCTAATTTGAATAATAGAGCTTCTCCACTCCTACTTAATGTGTTTTAATTAAATGCTGCCTCACAGGACTCAACAAACCCCAGAAACAAGCAATGAAAAAAGTGCTTCTGTCTAAAGATTACACGCTTATTGTGGGAATGCCGGGTACTGGGAAAACTACCACCATCTGTACACTGGTAAGCTTATCATGATTTGAAATTATTATGTTTAGTCACTAGCTGATGTATGCGACTTTTGGGTTTAATATTTGGTCTGTATGTTACACAAGACTTTTTATTCCACTTGAAGTCAGCCAAGGTTTTTTGCACTAAAAAGTCATTTTCTTTACATGACTTTTACTTCTAGAAATGACCACATTTCTAGAACTGCTCGATCGTGCAGATTCGCACTCTATAACATCAGAAAGATCCGACCCTTCTTATCTGAACATGCAGCTCAACTCCTTGTTCAAGCTTTTGTTCTTTCCAAACTGGATTACTGCAACTCTCTACTAGCTGGGCTTCCAGCTAACTCTATCAAGCCTCTTCAGCTGCTCCAGAACGCAGCAGCACGAGTGGTCTTCAATGAACCTAAACGAGCACATGTCACTCCGCTGCTCATCCATTTGCACTGGCTGCCAGTCGCTGCTCGCATCAAATTCAAAGCTCTGATGTTTGCCTACAAAGTGACTTCTGGCCTTGCTCCTTCTTATCTACTCTCACTTCTGCAGATCTATGTGCCCTCCAGAAACTTGCGTTCTGTGAATGAACGTCGCCTCGTGGTTCCATCCCAAAGAGGGAAGAAATCACTTTCGCGAACGCTCACGCTCAATCTGCCCAGTTGGTGGAATGAACTCCCTAACTGCATCAGAACAGCAGAGTCACTCGCTACTTTCAAGAAACGGCTAAAAACTCAACTATTTAGTCTCCACTTCACTTCCTAATCTGCAATTGCCTCTCTGGATATACCACTAACTGTACCCCAAAAAAAAATTATAAAAAAATAAATAAAAAATACTAATACTACTAATACTTCCCTTCTTAGACTTTACAGACCTGAAACTTGCCTATAGCACTTATTCATTGTTGCTCTTAGTTGTGTAAATTGCTTCCTTGTCCTCATTTGTAAGTCGCTTTGGATAAAAGCGTCTGCTAAATGACTAAATGTAAATGTAAATGTTTTACTTCAAATGAATGTTAATGTGACCTTTATTTCGCACTTTCTCCTATCACAGGTGCGAATTCTCCATGCTTGTGGCTTCAGTGTTCTTCTGACTAGCTACACCCACTCTGCTGTGGACAACATCCTGCTGAAACTGAAGAGGTTTAAGATCGGCTTTCTGAGACTGGGTCGACCTCAAAAAGTCCATCATGAGATCCTGCCTTTCACAGAGGAGGCATGCCGTGCCAAAGGCATCCAAACTCTAGAGGAGCTGGAACAACTGTACAGCAGAGAGGTAAGGCACACAAGTGTAGTAAAAGAAACTACTAACTAAACACAACTAAAAACTGATTAAATAAGCTTTCCTTTGCAGTATGGCTTTTTAAGATATGACCATTTTTGGCAGAGGTGAGGTACACCTGTTACAGGGGGGTTCAAAAAAGATTTACATATGGTGAAATCACTTTTAAAATTGTCCAAATGAAGTCCTTAGCAATGCACGTTACTAATCAAATAAAAAAAAAAAAGTTTTGATAAATTTATGGTAGGATATTTTTACATAATATTGATTTTTTTTTGTTAATAAATAAAAATAGATTAAAAAATAGATAATTATGGTATTGCTTAAATTTATCACTGCAACACAAGACTGGATTTGTACTTCTGATCTTGTAATGTGTTTTTGCTTTAATTTCCATTAAAAAAAATCTTTCTTGCCCTGAACATTTTGAACATATATCTATTAATAATATAATATGAAAATATTTTAATTACTCTATATTTTGCTATTTTTACATGATGAGAAAAAAAACACTTACTTAAGCCTCAATAAATGGTTATTTTTCAGCTGATTGTGGCCACGACTTGTATGGGTGTTAAACACCCAATTTTCAGCCGCAGGCGCTTTGACTTCTGCATCGTTGATGAGGCGTCTCAGATCAGTCAGCCTGTGTGTATAGGTCCACTGTTCTACGCCCAGCGCTTTGTCTTGGTGGGAGACCATCAACAGCTTCCTCCTATTGTGCAGAATGCTGAGGCCAGGTAATGTGCTTGTGTCCTCATTCAGGTGAACTTCTGAAAGATATTCACAATTTTACTTTGAATGCCATTTGTATCTTAGCTTTTTAGTTTTTGTGAATTATTATTATTATTATTATTTTTTGAAAGTCTTACTAATATCATTTATTAGCACAACTTATTGCTTTGTCCAAAGTCTTTGCACAGATTTTAAATGGTGTGTATGTATGTATATAATTTTTTTTTTTACTTAGGTCCTTGGGCATGGATGAGAGTTTGTTCAAACGTCTGGAACACCACAGGGATGCTGTTGTTCAGCTGAATGTGCAGTACAGGATGAACAGGTGAGGAGTCTGACAATTCACTTATGAGGTTGTAAAATAGCATGAGTAAGGGATAATCTATGGCTGTGCATGAAAATAAATTCAATAATGCACAACATGGAGGCAAAGAAACACCTGACACACACAATTTAAATTACCTCTGCATTAAATAGTGTTAATCAGCATCTTCCAGATCAGTATCAAGTATTCATAAAGATAATGATGTAAAGAGACCATATGCAAGTTTAATTTTACAAACTAACCTTTTTAAATCTGAAATATCTGTAATAATTTTCACAACATCCATTTGTGACTGTACAGCTCCAACACTTGTTGTTTTGTGTCCTTCAGTGCGATCATGTCTCTCAGCAATGCTCTGATGTATGAGGGCCGGCTGGAGTGTGGCTCTGAGAAGACGGCAAACGCAGTGCTTCAGCTGCCCAGTAGAGCTCAGGCAGAGGAGGAGCTGGAGCTGTACGTGTGTCAGCCGCAGTACAGTGCTTGGGTCCAGGCCGCACTGGAGCCCAACAGTCCTGTCTGTTTCCTGGACACCTCTGAGGTCAGTCTGTCATCGTTTTGTTTTTTACCCAATTCATAACAAGAAACATAGTGACATGATCCCATTTGTTTTGAAAGAAAAAATGTCGATTTTGGTTGACCTGAGTAAAATGTTTAACTAATCATTGCAAGCAAGTTGAAAACCTTTAGCTAATCAAAAGTGGCTTTCTGGGCAAACAAACCAATAAAATAAAAGAGCAGTTAAGTTCATTTTTGGTTATGACAGTTGATGTGTATGTAGCACATGGAAAGGAAAGTAAGGACTTTTATGTACTATAAAAAGGTCACCTCCAGGGTGATCGGGAGTAATTGTTTTGTTGTTGAACGGCCATAGTGGTCATGCAATAAAGGAGAGGAGTTTGAAACTGTGGTTCTCATTTAGTAACAGATTATGTCTGTGGTTCTTGCGTTCATGAAGTGATATTTAATCTGTTGAAACAGTTTTATCTCCAAAATACTAATGAACCTGATCTATTATTTGTAAATTCAAATCTTGTGTGAAAATTTGTGGAATGATAGCAGTGCTGTAGTTTATGTAGTAACACTATTCACCATTTCAGTTGTTAAGTTTGTTTTTGCCCAATTGTCATCTGTGATTTGCATTTTCTGATGTCATTTTCAGATTTGCAGTCTAGCCATAAAATTAAAGCCAAAGCAATAGGAGGGCATGTTTTTTGTTGACATGCCGCAATCTGAACCTTTATTGCCTCTCATGGAATCCCAGAAAAGTTCTTGCCTTATCATTATTATATGATGTAGTTTTTTATTTGCAGGTTCCAGCCCCTGAAACTGTGGAGAAAAGTGGGATCAGTAATCACACTGAAGCTGTTTTAGTACAAGGCCTTGTTACTCTGCTGCTTAAGGTATGAACATGTCATTTGTTGTATGCAATGTAAAGAAATCTTCTGATTTTTTTTTTTTTTCCTCTAATGATTGAAAATAATGTGTTTGTAGGCTGGATGCAGAGCATGTGATATTGGGGTCATCGCTCCGTATCGACAACAGCTGAAAGTTATCTCCAGTCTGCTTCAGGGAGACGCCTTTAAAGCACTTGAAGTCAACACTGTGGACAAATACCAAGGACGTGACAAGAGCGTCATCATCGTGTCTTTTGTTAGAAGTAATGCTGAAGGCAACGTAAGTGGTCTCATTACTGAAAAACGAATATTTAAGGGGCCTGTTACTGTTGTTATTATCAGCAAAGTGTAGTATAATTGGAGTTATTCACTGCACAAACATTTGCATAATATCCATCCTCTATAGCAGGGGTCACCAAACTTGGTTTTGAAGGGCTGGTGTTCTGAGGAGTTTAGCTCTAGATTTCCTCTACACTCCTGCCTGGAAGTTTTAAGTATACCCAGTAGTGCAGCGGCCACCCCAGAGTTTGAGCTTGCAAAATTTTGTTGTACAGCGCTGCTAAATGAGGTGGGATTCAACAAGATGATTAGACATTAAAAAAATCGAGCGATTGGTCCATATTTGAAATTTCTGTACAGAGAGGTCATGGTTTGATCTTTTATTTGTCTTACGCAGCCACATGATGCGATTTCGCATGTCAGAGTTCACCAAGCTTGAACTTTCCATTGCAGGCAACTGCGAAACTTGTCACACGAGCTTGCGTTTTCAGTGTGTCACATTCCTATGTGTATGAATGGAAGTCTATTGGGGAGAACAGTGTGACCGCAGCTTTAAACTTTGATTGGCATGTTCTGGTGTTTGATTAGGGTTGGAGCTAAAATCAGCAGGACACCAGCCCACCAGGACGAGTCTGGTGAGCCCTGCTATATAGTATTAGACAATAAAATTCCCAAATTATATTGTGTTTAATCGAGTATTGTAGTTACTCAGATGATCTACACATTCAGGTAGAAATTCAAAGTACAGATCTGTGCTCACTGTGCTCTAATGGCACATATTGCTTACAAAACACTGCACATTGAAGGTTCAAATAAAACTACAAACATGTTAAATTCTTTAAAAACTACAAACATGGCCGATGTGGCAAACTGATGATTACGAATAGAGATTTAAAAGGGTTTAAACTATCTACCCTGACGTTATCCATGTTATATTTAATCTATTACAACATTGTGAACTTTTATAAAGATTGATGCATCATTAAAGCAGCAAAAGCATTCAGCAGATTTTTTTGCATGAAACTCCTCTGAAAGTTTAATGTGCCACTTCATCAACAGCACAGTAGGAAATTAAATATAAAAGAAATGTGGAGGATGTAAACAAGTGCTGATTGACAGGGCCATTTGAATTGTGACTAAATGAATGTAACTAAGCAACAGAACAAACTGTGATTGAAGCAATTGTAAAATTGTGTGTCCCAAAGCTCTTGGGCTCAAATCTCCTTCTCTTCACAAAGGCACCTTCTGTATACTTAGTTTACCACCTCAGATTGTGGAAAAGCTGTGTTTGGTAAGCTTTGATTTATCATGTGACTTTCTCATCAGAATCTGCCTATGATAGCTGTAGACAAATTATCAAATTATCAAATGTATTAAATTGTTAAAACTTGTATTACAACGATATCGTATTTTGGGACTAGATAATACTCTAAAAAGTATACTGCTAATACTCTATTGTTACTGTAAATATATTAACTCTGTAAAACCTAAAAATTTTTCTGCCAGATATAGGATGTAACGATTTACCGTGAGCTGGCTGAAAATCGAATCCCAGCACAGTCACCGTTTTAGTTTGATATATTAAGTCTTCTTCAGTTTTTTTTTTTTTTTAATAGTAATTGAATTATGGCAGAAAAGTTTAGCAAAAAAGTGCAGCATTTAAGAAAAAAAAAGAGCTCTTCACCTTAAATTTGTTTCAAATTATATAAAAAATTGTGACTAAATCGTATCAAATCGTGAGTCAGGTGAATTTTTACATCCCAAATAGATATACATGACATTGATAAGTTCTGCTAATGCCTGTAAATTTAATTCATTTCATTTTCTTCTCCCTATTAATGAACCATTTACCATGACTTTTTAATACGTAAACTTCTGATTTTCTCCAATTAATAGTTATTAGCAGGGCCAGACGGAATCTGCGGACGTTTTTTGCTATTTCTGCTGAGAATTTTGGTAAAAATCTGTGGTTTTCTGCGGAATTATTTTAGGAGTATTCAGCGGAGTATCATAACTAAAACCTTAATATATTAAATAAAAAGTAATAAATTACTGAATAAAAACTGAATAAATTCATATTTACACATTTACTAAAGTAAATAAACAGAATTAATAATGGGCTAAAAATCTCCAGAAATCTGCGGAATTCTGCGCGCGCAGATTCCATGTGGGCCTAGTTATTAGGCAGTTATCAATAATTATGGATGTAGAATAAGATAATACATAATTTGTACTCTATGAGTGATAATATACAGCCAATGCTTTTATAATATGCATGTAATATTTGTTCCTAAACTAAAGTGTTGCCATTTTTCAAAGCAGTGTACACTAAAAAATCCTGGGTTCCACACAATGCATTTGTGTTAGGATAACATGAAGGAATTAAGTTAACTTATTAGATTTTACTCATTTAGGCTGAATGAACATAAAACAATTAAGTTTTCCCAAAATATAGTGGGGAATTGTGTTCTTCAGCCTATTTTAAATAAGTCATTTGAAGAAACTATTTTTTTGAGTGTAGGTTTGTAACAAATTTGCATAACTTTTCAGCTGGGAGAGTTGCTCCAGGACTGGCGTAGGCTGAATGTGGCCATCACTAGAGCCAAACACAAGCTCCTCATGCTGGGCTCTGCCCCCACTCTTCGCCGGTACGCACCGCTGGAGAAACTTCTCTGCCACCTTCAGCAGGAAGATATGATATCCTTCACAACCGCAATAAAATGGCAGAATCTCATCACAGGTTTATCCAGGCTTTTTAAATGACCTAGCTTAACTTTTTTTTTTACCATATTTTTAATTTCTCCTTAACTGAAGTCACATCTTCCAGCTACCTCCTGCTGCACACGAGGGACTACCTGGAGTCATCTTCTGATAAAAATAAAAACCTCTTGTAAACTGTGTGCTACATCACAAAGATAATGCTGTGAACAGTTACTTGAAAAAAACACTTAAGTAAAATAATACATACGATTCAGATAACTGTACTGTACTGTTAATATAGTTGCCTTCATGACTGAATAGCGAAATTAATTTCTACCTCATGTCACATTTTTAAAGTCATTATAGTTTTATCCATGTAGTGTCTAGACCGTTTTGAACATGTGCATTTTATATATACAGAAATGTATAAATGTAAGTATTTATATTTGTTTTTCTTACATTTTTCAGAATTTTAAGGTTTTGTTTAATAAAATATTTCACCAATTATTACATTTGGCATTACTTTTTCTCTAAAATGGTTTTGAATTAACACAAGATAAACAAAAAATATTTTATAAATTTAGATTTTATTAAATGTCACATAACCTAGAGTGTGTTAATGTAGAGTGAAGATTAAATGCAGCAGATTTCACTGAAAGCGTCTCCTCAAATTTAATCAATCAGTCGTTTAGGATTTGTCTAGATTTTAAGAGTTCCCTGAAGAATGATCTGCGCTTCACCAGTGATGTCTAGTCGGCCGTCATCTCTTATCTCCAGCTTCAGTTCACCTCCTCGACTGGAGCACTGGTAAGCTGGAAAAACAAATACATCCGTTTTAAAGGGCTTATTCTTAGCAACTTGTTTTATTCATTATGAGAACTCAAAGGATTAGTTCACTCTAAAACAAAAAGTCTGTGATCATTTACTCACATATTTACATTTATCTACAGTGTGTATTCATCCCCATTTTACTCAGGTTAACTTTATCCCAGTGTTTATAGCAGTGAATGATTATTTCGGTATTATTTACCCAACATTTTCTTTTTCTTCAGCTTCTCGGACCAGTAGCCAGCAAGAACTGTATGTGCAGACCCTTTTGAAAATCAAGTTATTTTACATGTTTTGTGATGTAATGTACACATTTTTCCACTCAAACACTTATTTTTAAAATGTTTTCCTCACCAGTGACTGGATCTTCAGGGATTCCAACCCAGGGCGCAAAGTTGCGGGAGTAGAAGTCATATCCAGGCTGAGCTTTCTGAGCCCCTTTCAGTGTTACAACAACACTTTTTATCTTGCCAGTGGTCTCTGATCTCAGAAGAGAATCTGCCTCTGGCCTCAGAGACACAAGATCAGATCTGCCAACAATCAACAACACATCAGAACATTTTGCTTTTATGGTAAATTGTAAATTTCTCTGATTGCATGTTAAACATTTTTAACCCTCTGTCTTAATTTTTTTAATCTGCATTTTTTGTCATTTAAACCTTTGCCTATAACTGAAAAGCCATAGTCAGATACACATGACCTACTATCATCAGATCATGTTGCAACTCTCTATTAGTATTACTGGCTGCTTTTGATGCTGTTGACCACAATGTTTCATAAAATAGTTTTGCTAATCTAGTTGGCAATAGTGGAATCTAATTTGCATATTTCAAATGATAACTTTGACAATTATAATCAGTTTATAGAAGTAAATAAAGAGATCTGTATATTTTTACACAAGGCTTAGTTTTGGGATTGTTTCTTTTCACATTGTTTATACTACCCCTAGTAGATATCATAAAAAAACTGAGTTAGTTTTTTTTTGCCTAAATTTGAATGGATCTTCTGTTAAATCTTTAATTTTAGTGAACAACAGCTTGGTTATATTGTTTGATTGTTACATATTGAGTCACAGTATTTTTGACAATGCTAGTGTGTATTGTTCCTGTGTGTGTTTCCTCCATTATCTATCTCTTTCTCTCTCTCTCTCCACATGAGCGGAGATCAGGTGCAGCTGTGAGAGGGGCGGTGCCAGCTATAAAGGCATGCTGTTGACGCTCCTCATCTGAGCAGTGTGTGAGCAGTTCGCTCTGAGTTCTCTGTGTGGCAGTGATCTGTCTGAAACCTTTTTTTCAAAGTAATCTGGTAAAATACTCTGTTAAATACGGTAATATGACGGTAACCTGCATTAGCGGTGGCTGATTGTGTAATGTCTTTCTCCAACCCTGTTTCAAAGTCATCTGGTGAGATACTCTGTTAAATACGGTACTAGGACGGTATCATATGTTAGCTGTGGCTAATATTTACCTTAATGTTGAATGATCAAAGGGAAGGCCCTTTTTCTTTTGTCCAGTTTTCTCCTGATTTGTGGCTAGTTATGGAGGTTAGAATTGTATGCTTTATTTAAGGAACTTTATTTTTGGTATAGGTAAGAGGTTTAATATTAGGTAGCGTACCTTGTTTTGTTTGTTGTTTTGGCCTTTTTGTTTAATAAATCTGATACCCCTTTTGACAACTTGTCCTGTGTGTGTGTGCGTGCTTGGGGAGCAGGAACGGGGACTCCGGGTGACCACTTTTTATAGTGGTCATCCTTAAATTTATGTGCGTAGCGGGGTGCCTCCGCTACGTAACATTGATAGTGATCTGTCATGTTAAGTCCACATCTCAAACTTTTGTGAAATTGCAAACCTAATAAACAAACATCAACTGGTGCTAGCAAAACAATATGACCATTATCACCAACATTGTACTGGCTTCCTATTAAACATTGAACAATACCTACTAAACAGTTTAGCTCCTCCGTATCTTAGTGGGCTCCACACCCAATCGCGAAAGTCTGAATATCAAATACGTCAAATTGGCTGTAGACACTTCCCAAATCAACATTGTAAGGATAATGACATCTTTCTGTTGCTAGGCTGTGTGTCTCTCCCTTATCCAGAAGTTAACATTGAATCCAGCCCAAATGATCAATCTGTACTAGAGATAAGCACAACACTGCTCTCCCTGGTCAGAGAGGACATACAGTAGATGTGTAGAACTCACAGCACTTAATCTCAGCAGACACCTTGTTGACAGGACAAGTCCTCAACTTCATTCGTTATAGCCAGCTTGAACATATCCTGTGTCTAGGATATCAGGAACCTGCACCTCTTACAAGGCCACTGATAAAACTTGTCCACTTTTGACTGGACTGACGCTTTGTCTTTTCATTGTTTTGTTTGGCAGAGCAAGACTAGTCCCCCAACTCATTTCTCTCAAGTTATTTGATCTATTTCTCAAATTGGTGCCAGTTTTGGTTCCTTGAGACTGTTCCTTCAGTGGATCACATCTTTCGACAATGAAATTCCAGAGCTGTATTTCTGATGAACTAACTAAGGCATTCTGTCTAACGTAATGTGTATAATGTACTGTACATTTTTGAAACTTCACAACTTGAGCTGTTTTGACCTAATGTCTAGCATTACCTGTCACATGTGTCTGCCAGACGAATCATTAGTTTCTTTGTGCTTGGACTGTAGCAAACATCCTCAGTGGGTAAATCTCCTACAACAGCCTGAGAAAGTAATAAAAATCATTACAAAAATGTAGCTTCACATTAAATAAAACTATTAATAGACCGTGTTACCTTTAATAAATCCTTGAATTCACTATAGTCCTGTAAATTAAACGTACAATTAAAATTAAATTAAATAAATGTAAACCAAGAACCAATTCTTGATTAATTGTGAGATTTTCAATACTCAGAGGGGTCTTGTACCTGGGGCTGTGGTGTGTTTAAAGGGAAGTCCATTATTAATGAGTCTTCATGTTGACGCACATAAAGATCCCCACTCATAGTCTCAAACACCACAAAAGGGTTGATGTTTTCTGTGATTTATATTGAGAGTTTATAATGGTCACTGTCCGTTATCTCTGTTAAAAGATTAACGCAAATGCAAGTCTTTCTTACTTTTAAGGTAAAAGAGCACTGCTGCAGAGGCCAGTGTTGCATGTCCACATAGTGCAATCTCACTTTTGGGGGTAAACCAGCGTAATCCAAACCTTGAACCTTTTAACAAAACACATTTAAACAATAACTAAATAGCCATTTAAATTGTTGTACATCTAAAAAAAACATGTTCTTAATCAGACCTGTGGAAAAATCCATTGAATTGCCTTTTATGACGAAAGCAGTCTCTGATAAATTCATCTCAGCAGCAATGCTCTGATAAAGATCATCTTGCAGCTCCTGAATACATTACAGACAAGCATGTAAGAGAATTTACACAAGCAGTGTTAATAGCATTACACTTTTAGTTGACATTTTATTAAAAACTAATCTGATAACAGAAAACTTTCTTGTGGTGATACTTACATTTTCTATGAGACAAACTGCAGCAGGATTGCCTTTGAAAGGCACTTTAGTAAAGGCATCAACAGTAAAGATTGGAATCTCCATTTGTTACAGCTCTCCAGCTCTATTCTAGTATACCTTTTAGTTATGTTTTAGAGCCGTGTTTGAAATCAAGTTAGACTTTGACCTTAAAGATACGGGTCATGTTAAAGGTACAGACCTTACATTTTAAAATGTCGTCTTGCTCTTAAAATAGAATGCTTGTTAAATTACAGTGTGTACTTTAACACTTTAAATAACATTTCCTAATTTAAATATGTAAAATATAATGTTCCATCATCATTCAGCATAACAGATTTACTGTAAAAATAATAAATAATTTACTCACTCAGACCTGTACTTTTTAAAATGTATAAAGGAAAACGGTAACCCTGGTCATTTTTATTCATACTTGACAATAAAATAACAGAAAACATTGATAACGGATTCTAAAATCAAATATTTTATTGCATTTCGGCATACAAGTAATCAATAAATGAATGAAATATAAGTTTGCAGCTCTTTATTAAGAAAGAAACTGGGCTCATAATCGACAAAGTATGAACAGATTCAATGATTTGCACGACTTGACTAGACTTTAAGAGTTCCCTGAAGAAATATTTGTGCCCGACCACTGATGTTTACTCGACCATCATCTCTCACTTCCAGCTCCAGTTCCCCTCCTCGACTGGAGCACTGATAGGCTGAAAAACAGAAGAGATTATTTAAAATACTAAAAATATACATTTGATTAATTATGTTTTTAAGAGGAAACTTAAACTCGCATGAACTCATCATAGATTTGGATTCTGATAAAGATGGAAAAAAGTTTACCCAACATTTTCTTTTTATTCAGCTTTTCAGACCAGTATCCAGCAAGAATTGTGTGTGCAGACCCTTTTAGAAATAATTGTTAGTCTTTAAAAGCATAAATTACCTTCAATTAATATTGGAAAGAATATCTGTCATTGTGCATTTCACTTATAATGTCATGGCATTATATTCACGAGGAAAAAATCTGCATTTTCCTTCCTCATGTTTTACAGGTTGATTAATTGATTAATCATTTCAGCTCACCACACACTGGATCTTCAGCGACTCCATACCAAGGGGCAAAGAAACGAGAGTAGAAGTCATATCCAGGCTGTGCATTTGGAGCTCCTTTTATTGTGACAATGACAGATTTAATTTCTCCTGTAGTTTCACTTTTCAGTAGATCTTCAGCTACGGGACTCAAAGATGTGAATTTAGACCTGCCAACAACATAAGTCGACCGCCTTGCATAATTTTGAATAGATACAAAAGAAAAATCTCAGTCTTTTGGGTTACATATGGCCTGCTATAAATCCTTGTCTCTAAAACAGTGGTTCTCAAACTGTGGTACGTGTACCTCTAGCGGTACGCAGGCTTCCTTCTAGTGGTACGCGGAGAAATGAAATATGTCATGTACATGCTACACATTTAAAAAATTTGTCAAAAATGATGTATATAATAAGTCATATTTGACATATAGCCTATATTTCTGAGATAATCTGCCACGTTTTTTAACTGTGCAGAGTTGTAGCTGCTTTACTGGGCCTACTACGCTACTGTATTTCAATACTACTCATTTTGTTGGTACTTGGAAAGACAATTTTTTTCTGAGGTGGTACTTGATGAAAAAAGTTTGAGAACCACTGCTCTAAAAGATATTTGAAATGGTACTATATGATTAGCAAAATGAGACCAGTCAACCCTGACTAGAAGGAAAACAACCCAATGGAGATGGAAAGTAGAATCTGCAAGCTCACTCCCCTGGACATAGAGGAGAGAGATTAGATTAGATTTCCCTGTGAGTGGAGACTTATTTAGCACCATTGCACATTACAAATAAATACTACAACCAATTATTAGACAACAAGCACCACATCCAAGTCAACACTCCAATTGCGCAAACAAATAATAAACAAGAAGAAAAAAGTTACGTCAATGTCAAAGATAAAACCTGTCAAAGGAGAGCAAATGTTTGCTTTCTCATTCCTAAGAAAGTTTCTTTACTATATTTTATGCAGGTGGCACAGTGGATAGCAAGAAGGTTGCTGGTTTGAGCCCTGGCTGAGTCAGTTGGCATTTCTGTGAAGTTTGCATGTTTTCTCTGTGTTTGCGTGGGTTTCCTCCGGGTGCTCCGGTTTACCCCACAGTCTAAAGACATGTGGTACAGGTGAATAGTAGGGTAAATTGTCCATAGAGTATGAGTGTGTATGGATGTTTCTCAGTGTTGGGTTGCAGCTGAAAGGGCAGTTGCTACGTAAAACATATGCTGAATAAGTTGGCAGTTCATTCCACTCTGGCGACCCCTGATTAATAAAGGGACTAAGCCGAAAAGAAAATGAATGAATATTTTATGCATGATTAACTCCCCTACAGAATCATCCCAATCAATCTAAAATGAATGAATTCTATTCGAGTACAGCTACTCAAGCCATGTGGTCAGTCATATTGCAATTTAGCACAGAAAAACTGAATATTGCAATGTCAGATATGTTTCCAATATCTTGCTGCACTGTTATACACCTACTGTCTATGGATTCACATGTAGATTCCACTCACCAATTCCATTGGCTTGTTTTCTACAACTCAGAGGTTCTTCAAGACAGAATCACTAATACGTCATACCATTGTAATAGATGACTGAAAGGAAGCTAGGCTTTTTCCTGAGTTTCAGAAATTCTTCTGAATGTCCTGTTGTACCTGTCACATGAGTCAGCCAGACGAATCATCAGCCACCTCAGGGCTGGACTGTAGCACACATCCTCAATGGGTAAATCTCCTACAACAGCCTAAGAATGCAAATAACAAATCTCTTACGTCTAAAAAAAAATCTAAAAAGGAAAAAAAAGTATAATAATGTTATAAAACAGTGCTACCTTCAGAAAACCCTTGATTTTACGCTGGTCCTGCAAGTAAAAAAAGCACAAAGCTCAGTGAATTCAGACCAAAACCAACATACTGTACAGTATTAGTTTTGTGTCTACAAGATGTGTTTTTGTCATACCTGCGGCTGTGGTTTGTTTAAAGGGAAGTCCATTATTATTGAGTCTTCATGCTGACGCACATAAAGCTCCCCACTCATAGTCTCAAACACCACAACAGGGTTGGCATTTTCTGTGATGATATATTGAGTTTAATATGGTCACAGTCCAGTATCATTGTTAAATCATTAATGCAAACACAAGCATTTCTTAGTGGTGTAATGGATCACAGTTGATCATTTAACCGCACAGCCTGATTTAGGAATCGTGATTTGCAGCTCAATCTGTGCAAGAAATTAAACATTATTTACAGTATTATGTTGTTATAGAATTGCTTTTCTGTTATTGAACACTAGACTTACATAAGACACTTTTTATTTTATTTAGCATTTCTTATCCATTTGTTGTAGGCTACAGCAAAAACAAATAGATTTACCAAAACACTTCACACATACAGTAATATCTACTCCTTCATAATCCTCATATGACCATATTTGAAAATGTGGTAGTAAATATGATTACATGAACTATGACTATTGTGATTGGTTAGTGTTTCATACTTTTAAGGTAAAAGAGCACTGCTGCAGAGGCCAGTGTAGCATGTCCACACAGTGCAATCTCAGTTTTTGGGGTAAACCAGCGTAATCCAAATCTTGAACCTTTAAAACACATCAAAACAAAAAGCAGACACATGTTAAAGCGTTAAGATGTTCAGTGAGTATTTCAGTTAGCAACAACACAATACCTGAGGAAAAGTCTACAGAGTTGTGTTTTGTAATGAAAGCCGTCTCTGATAAATTCATCTCTGCAGCAATGCTCTGTTTAATATCATCCTGCAGCTCCTAAATGTAAAGAAATATTATAGGATATTCTAAGATACAGCTTAAAAATGTTGAGCAATGCAAAATTAGTAAACATAAAACTGTAGTACTTACATTCTCTAAAAGACAAATTGCAGCAGGATTACCTTTAAAAGGTAAACTAGTAAAAGCATCAACAGTAAAGATTGGAATCTCCATTGGTTACAGCTCTTCAGCTCTCTGTGCTTTTTTCTACTGCCTTTTAGTTCAGAGCAGTATTTAAAGTCAAGTTAGACTTTGACCCTAAAGTTATTACGGCTCATGTTAAGGGTGCAGACTCAAAATTTTTTCCATAACTTTTAAATCGAAGGTTAAATGTAAGCCTTTTTTAACACTTTAAAAAATAATTCTCTTATTTATTACAATTTATTTATATTTGTTTTCAGCTCTGAATTTAATCTGACTCCAATTTTCAGTGACATGAATCAATGAGAGTTTTGATTTTTATCTGATCCCACACTCTTCAATTATCCGTTCATTGGGGACCCAATGCCATATGGCTCTGGTTTGCGTGTTTCTTACAGACATGATCTTTATATTCTAAAGTTATTCAGAGGATGTAGGGTTAACTAATACCCAAATAGTCCGGTTGCCACCTGCCCATTCGTACTAAAAGTGTAGATAATTTCCTTACAACTTGCTAAATCAGCAATAACCAGAAATCGAATAGCCTCCAAGCTGAAGAGCCGACTGCTTCATACAGTCTCATGTGATTTGTTTGGATATGTACGCAGTATTAAGGTATCACCAACCTCCACATATTCTACTGGATATAATGATTTCAGAAGAATCCAGAATCTATCAAAACTTAAAACTTTATTTTCAAAGTAAAAGTGTATCATGCAGAAACAAACAATAAAAAGCCGATTCAAAAATGTACAACATCAATTACCTAAAAAAGATCAATCTAAGAGTTAGAGATGGCAACCTGACCATGCAGAAACATGCTGTAGCATATAAGTCTTGATGCAGAGCTAAGAGACTCCCACACTGAAAAAGGCTATCCTGCCTACAAGATCCCAAAAACACTTTTGCACCTTTCTTTTAAATACTCAGAACAAAAGATCAGAAATTCAAGACAATTAAACTTTGCAAAGACCCTTGTCTGGTCAATCTGGAAGGGAGCATGTGGCAGAGATCTTATCAAGGCCAAAACTCAACAGAGACAAGTCTCTATTGTGAAATTAAGACCACATTAACAAAATCACAGAGATTTAAAATGGTAGCAAACATGAAAGGGGAAAATTATAGATTCACAAGATACTGAAAACTTGGACATGATCTGCTCTGGTAGAGAAGGTGAAGAGGGGGAGATGATCATCATATAAAAGTGATCATATCTTTCACTGAATTTTGAGTGTTTTACTCAACCTTGTTACATCTGTGGTGTTCCTGGTCAAAAATGACCACCATAGGAAATGAATAGGTATCCAGGCTATATTTATCCATCAGACAGAAAACATCACCATGCACATCACCCCAACTCACTCACTTATTCACACATTTCAGACTGAACAATGTCTTTTGCAGGTACACATCTCTTTTTTGCACTTATGCCCATCCTCCTCCCTGATCTCACAAGGAAACTTAACTATTTTACACTTTGTCAGTTTAGTGGCTAATCTGTAGAAGTTTAGTCGTATGAACAGGAGGCTTGTCATCCAAATAAGCAAATAGTACTAAATTGTATGAATAAGATTGTGCAAATTCATACAGATTAGTCACAAAATCAATAAGCTATGAATTGCCATTAGATAGCATTGGATCCTCCAACGTTAATCAACTTCCTGATAAAACAATGTATCATATCTTCACACAGTGTGTTTTTTGTGAACCTTTCTGTGTGAATGTTGCTTTTTTCTTTCTTTCTGCCAATCTTCGTTTAGCTTACCTCTGGGTCTAGCTGGAGCAATTTTAGCTTAGCTTAGCATCGATTATTTTTTAGACCATTAGCCTCCCGCTCAAAAATGACCGAAGTATAGTACTAGTTCTGTGTCTATGCTCACCGTCTATACCCTCAGTCACTATTCCCTATATGAGTATACTAAAATAGTCCAAGAACTGAATGAAAATTTGACCACTCAGTACACAAGAAAGGATGCCATTTTGTTTGTGCTTTGCTGGTTGATAAATCATTCAGATGGATAAAAATTTCAATTTCTTTTGTCAGACCCTGTGATGGCTATTTTAGCAAGCTGTCTATTAGTAACGAAACAAAGTATTTTAATTTCTGTCATCTATGATTAATTTTTTCTAAATGTGTTCAGTGCCTATTTTTATTTTCACTGCAGTTATTTTATGTCTAATTCTGTAAATTCATGTTTAACTCTAATTTAAGACATTGTTCACAGCTAAAGAATATTGAATAAAAATTTGGTGGTGATTTTTATTTTTATTTTTTGTGTTAATATAAGAAAAGTTACAACAGGCTGGTCAATTTTGACCGGGAACACTAAAGTAAGGGTAAGGATGTGAACAAAACAGGAGGGTTAGAATGTTTATTGTTTTATTGCATTGCAATATTTGTGGTCTTACTGTATGGAATTACATAACAGCTCTGATAATATGAAGAGATTTAGCCATCCTTACAACTATAAACAGATTCAATGAGTAGATTTGCATGACTTGACTAGACTTTAAGAGTTCCCTGAAGAATGATTTGTGCCCGACCAATGATGTTTACTCGACCATCATCTCTCACCTCCAGCTCCAGTTCCCCCCCACGACTGGAGCACTGGTAAGCTGGAATAACAAAACAAATGGTACCTTTTAAACATTATTTGCAAAGTTTTTAAGTAGACAAACTGTAAATTATATTTGTTAATTTATAGTTTCTGTATTTTGTCATTTCATTTATTTATCATTGTGATTTGCATTATGGGACCTTAATCTCTGCTCTTATGACTTCATTCATTAATTCATTTTCTTTTCGGCTTAGTCCCTTTATTAATCTGGGGTCGCCACAGCATAATGAACTGCCAACTTAACCAGCACGTTTTTTACGCAGCGGATGCCCTTTCAGCCGCAACCCATCTCTGGGAAACATCCACAAACACTCATTCACACACACTCATACGCTACGAACAATTTAGCCTACCCAATTCACCTGTAACGCATGTCTTTGGACTGTGGGGGAAACGTTCGAGGTTACAGAAGTAACCCTTCGATCCCCGAGGAGGGGAACGGAAGTGCTATAGGTGGATTTGATCTAAGAAAATCTACGTATAGGAGGATTCGGTTCAGAAGCCGCTTGTCTGAAAGAGTATTGAACGGGCCAATGAAAGCCAATGAATTGGCACCGTAAGCTTGCGCAGCATATCCCAGCATATAAGCACACCTGGAGCGAGCAAACGCCATCCTTTTAAGCTGAAGAGACTTTCTAACAGCTAAGGGACAGTCATTATGGCAATGGAATATAGCACTTCCATTCCCCTCCTCGGGGAACGAAGGTTACTTCTGTAACCTCGAACGTTCCCCTTCGGGTGGGAAACTCCAGTGCTATAGGTGGATTTAATCTTAGAAAATCCACGTATGGGAGAACTATGGAAAACCATAATGACTACACCTTACCAACGCCTCCGATGAGGGAATAGTCAAGCAAGCGTGATGCACCCACATCATGGGAGGTGCGGTCCTCCAACGTGTCCCTGGCCCTAACTTATCCCACTTCAACAGAAGTTTTATGGATTTAGATACATTTTTTTGGAAGTCGTGAGCGTCTAGATAATTCTAGGAAAAATACGTTGGGAAGCGTGCAATCCCGATAGGGAGGACGCTGCGGAGGCCATCCGCTAACCAAGGGGGGAGATAAGATGGCAAAATTTACATATGGACTAGCCCTAAGAAGTGGGAGTGCGCATAGAAAAAGTGGTTAGCGGAGAGGGAAGACACGGGTCCACCCAGGGGGGGAATTAACCGTGGTGGAATAAGCATATGGGATTGCCTAGTGGGGATCACGTATAGCAGGCACCTATACCCAAGACGCGGGCTGACCAGCGGGCAGACCAACAACGTAGTGGGCCAGCAAGTGATTCCTCCGTTGAGTCAGTGCTTGGGGCCACGGAGGAATCTGCAGGGCTCACCTGACGGGGAACTTTACTGACAAATAAAAAGGCGCACGTATCTCCGTGTTAGGGAGAATGGCGCAGCAAGCTTGTTTCAACACCCTACCGAATTGTTTCCTCAATCACCAAGGGTTACCTAATACCCTTGAGGAAACCGGCTCCACTCGCAGATTGTAAAACCTTGCAAATGTTTTGGGTGTCGCCCAGCCCACAGCTCTACAGATGTCTGTTAGAGAGGCGCCGCGTGCACGTGCCCAAGAGGATGCGAAGCTCCAAGTGGAGTGCGCACGCACTCTCGAGGGACGCGAATCACCTCGGCTCTGATAAGTGAGAGAATGGCATCCACAATCTAGTGGGAAATCTTAATTTCGATACGGCACTTCCCTGCTGCCGACCGCCATAACAGACGAAGAGCTGCTCAGATGATCTAAACTCTGAGAGCGGTCCAGATAATATGCAAGGCGCGAACTGGACAATAAAGAAAGCGCTGGGTCTGCCTCCTCTGAGGGCAGCGCTTGCAGGCTCACTACATGGTATTAAAACGGAGTGGTAGGAACCTTGGGCGGGGTCTCAGGACATGAGAGAAGCCCACCCAATTACAGGCACGAGTCACTGACCGAAAAATGCCTCCGGGTCCCCGACCCTCTAATCAATATCAACGCGACCAGCAGAGCAGTCTTTAGGGACAGAAAAGATACTGAGTCGAGGATCGAAGGGATCTGACCCAGCGAGATCCTAAGAGGGCATGAGAAGGGGGTGGGGTGGATTAATTTGCCTAGCGGCCCTGAGGAACCGGATGATGAGATTATGCGTTCCCACGGTGCTGCCAGCCACTGCGTCATGATGAGTGGAGATGTCAGCCACGTAACCTTGAGTGTGGAGGGTGACAGCCTGCTCTCCAGCTTCTCTCGGCGTAAGAAAGCACAATGCTGATCTGGCAAATAACGGGGGTCTTCTCTGCGAGAGACGCACCATTCAGTGAATAGACTCTACTTCAGGGCATAGGCGCGCTCGGGGAGGGGGCTCTAGCCCGAGTGACGGTATTAGCCACCGCAATCGGAGGTTACCTAAGTCTTCCTTGCGTCTAAGGACCTCCAAAGATCTGCGAGGGTATCAGATGGTGCCCTGTCCCTGAGAGAGTCGGTGCTCTCTCGAAGGGAACTGCCAGGGGAGGGCTATCGCGAGGAGGGAGAGCTCTGAAATCCAGGTCCGGTTGAGCCAGAGGTGCGCAACCAGCAACCTGTTCCTCGTCCTCCCTGACCTTGCACAGTAACTGCGCGAGCAGGCTCACTGGGGGAAACGCGTATTTGCGCATGCCCCGAGGCCAGCTGTAAGCCAGTGCATCCGTGCTGAGAGCACTCGGTTTAGGAAAAAGAACAACTGGCAATGAGCGATCTCGGGGGAAGCAACAGATTGATCTGGGCTTTCCCGAATCGCGCCCATATCAGCTGAACAGACTCGGGGTGGAGTCTCCATTCTCCAGGACGTAAGGCTGCCGTGAGAGCGCATCGGCTGCACGGTTAAGCTTGCCTGAATGTGAATGCCGTGTAGCGATTTCAGCCGCGGATGACTGCAGAGGAGCAGAAGGCGGTGCGCGCGCGTGCCATGCGCGTCTGGGGACTTGATCGTGAAGCCAGTGCTGAAGTGGTCTCATATAGAGTCATCCGAGCTGCGTGAAGCGGCTGCGGATGCCATATGAAATAATTTCAGTTGGACCACTATATTACTGTCGAGCTCTCTCAGACAGTACGGCATCAGCTGAGCCCGAGAGAAGAGATCCTCTGCACGGGGCGAGTTTGCTCTTTTCTCGGTTGACCTGAAACCCCAACAGATGGAAGTGCCGGAGCACTTTGTCTCTGTGCATAATCAATTGCTCCGAGAGTGAGCAAAAATCAGCCAGTCGTTCGAGATAATTAAGTATGCGGATGCCCGCGAGCAGAAGGGGCCCTAAGGCACTCTCCGTGGGCTTGGTGAGGACCCGTGGAGAGAGACAGAGAGAGCCCAAAGGGGAGGACTTTGTATTGCCAAGCTCGACCTTCAACGCAAACCGCAGGAGTGACGGTGGCGAGAAAGAGTTGAGACATGGAAATACGCGTCCTTCAGGTCTAATGCTACAGACCAACCCAGAGGACTTGTGCTTGTGCAGACAGCGGTTCAAAACGCGCAGATCTAGGATTGGCCGTGACCCACCGCTCTTTAGGGCATGATGAAGTGTGGGCTGTAAAACCCGCTCTCCATCTCAGCTGGAGGGAGCGGCTCGATTACATCCTTCGCCAGGAGGATAGCAATCTCCTCTCGCAAGACAAAGGCGGACAGGGGGCTGACCCTGTTTAATACACATCCGTGACTTGGGGGGCTTTTCGCGAACTGAATCGCATAGCCGAGTCTGATTGTGCGTATGAGCCACCACGAAGAGCTGGCCCACGCTAACCAGGCAGGCAGAGCTCTCGCTAATGGACTCATCGCTACAATCACTGACGTACCTGCAGTGGGGCAGCGCGGAGTGGGTGTGCTGATCCGGGAAGCACGCGGGTCCCAAGGAAGAGCTGGAGGTGAGAGATTTGCTCTCACTCCGCACCCGAGCTCCGGAGGGGAGGCTCGAGGAGTGGGAGAGAGGAGATCGTCCTCCCAGCGCTCGTGAGCCACTGGCGAAATGTACCGAACCTGCAAGCTAGAAAGCATAGCGTCTCAGACTGGCAGATTTTGGGCTGTCACATCCGGGGAAGTGGAAAAGTGCTCTTTCATGATGTTTTCATGGCAGTAAAAAGTGCCGTTGGAAATGGGGCCCTGCCCTCCAGCGGGGAAAGAGCAAGTTCCCCCTTCTCCAGATGGCCTGTCCCAGGGCCGCTTCACGGTCCGTTGCCGAACTTAGCAGCGTTCTGGGCAGGGGGGGCTGCCTGCTTCCGAGGTGGTCGACGCGCTCGATTTGCCAGAGGCGTGTGTGGGGGCGGTGCAGCTCTCATAGGCGGGCGCCTTCGGCGAGGAGCAAGTATGGACTGCACACGCAGTGGACTTAGTAGTCCGAAGTGCTTTGTCGGCTGCGGTGCGAAGCTCATAAGCCTGGGTTAGACCCACCCTCGTGCAGCTCGGCCAGCGCCTGCGCTTGGTAGCGCTGGTAGGTGGCTATCGCATGCAAGGCGGAAGCAGCCTGGCCCGCAGCCTTGTAAGCTCTAGCTCCGAGGGAGGCAGATAACTTACAGGCTTTGGATGGGAGACGAGGCGGACCCCGCCAAGAAGAGGCGCCACGCGGATTGACTGCCATCGCGCACTCAACCTGAGGAATCGCCACATACCCCCTGGCCGTTCCACTGTCAAGAGTGGTGAGGGTGGAGGGACACGCAGCACGAGCAGAAAATAGTGCCCTTCAAGACCGCGTGAGCCTACTGCGCACCTCCGGGAAGAAGGGGGCGCCCCTCTAGTCGGTCCGGTCGCGGACCTGAGGAATAAACCATCTCCAACCCACGGCCGAAGCAGCCCGGGAAAGCACGGCTAACATGTCCGTTTCAGGATCCGTTTTGACAGCGCTCACCTGCCCGGAGGGGACGAGCGGGTCTGGATCATCAGCGGACAATAAAAGCCCACCCTCCGATGCCACGGTGGACGTCTGGTCTCCGGTGTCATCGAGCATAAGGGCTACCATCTGTTAGACGGATCGCTTCCCCCGCCCGAAGCTTGGATGGAGCGCTTAGAGTAGCGGGAGGTCCGCGGGCCCATGGGCGACGGATTATCTCTCGCTGAACCCTCAGATCTGCCCAAGTGCCCGCTGCAGAGCAGGGGACAACTGGGGTGGTTTGCTCTTTTGCAAAGGCTAGCCGCAATCTTTACTACGCAACAGTCATGGTATCGCAATGACGACATGAACTGCCCGCGAGCAGCACATTAACATGCTGGACCCCCAGGCATGCAACGCAGTGCCCGTGCCCATCATCCAAGGACAGTAAACCACCGCATCCAGAAACGCACAGTCGGAGCGCCGTCCTGAAAAGGATGTGCTGCACGACTGTGTTGCTCTCTTTGTGAAGTTGCAACTTTATACGCACCGCTATGGAGGACCGGACCCAAAGAACGCCAGGCAAGGGAGAAACCCAGCTCGACCGTCTGCCGCTGCGTGTACACACTCTGGACCAGGAGAATGCTCTCGTTCGCTCGGAATAGCTGGATCACAGCAGGAGGAACCCTCATCTACTCGATCAGAAAGTCTCTGAAGCAAAAAGGATGGCGTTTGCTCGCTCCACGTGTGCTTATATGCTGGGATAATTGGCAATGAAGCACACCTGCGCAAGCTTACGCTGCCAATTCATTGGCTTTCATTGGCCCGTTCAATACTCTTTCAGACAAGCGGCTTCTGAACCGAATCCTCCCATACATGGATTTTCTAAGATCAAATCCACCTATAGTACTGGAGTTCCCCACCTGAAGGGGAACCGGAGCTCCCAGAGGAAACCCACGTGAACGCAGGGTGAACATGCAAACATCACACAGAAACGCCAACTGAGCCGAAGATCGAACCATCGACCCAGCGACATTCTTGCTGTGAGGCAAAAGCACTACCTTCTGCGCCCGCTCTGATGATGACTTTTGTTGTTAAAAATTGAACTCTGCAGTTTGTCTTTTTAGTAGTTTGAAATAATACAATGAATAAGAAATAACATATAGAGAAATACATCTGTAAAAAAACAAAAAATATACAGGCAGTTTATTACAAGCTTTTGTACCTAATATACAACACAAACCCAGAAAATATGTCACTTTAAACTATTCGAAATGTTACTAAAAGTTACTATTCATAAATAAATTGAGGTTAATCGTTGCTGGAGGAAAGATCAAGATACAATTCAGAAGCATAAATAATTAGAGAAAAATTAAAACATGAATCACAAAATACAGAAATCTTTGATAAAATTAATTGCATAAATCTGTGGTTTCTTTGCATGTGGATTCTGATAAATGGGAAGAGGTTTTTACCCAACAATTTCTTTTTATTCAGCTTTTCAGACCAGTAGGCAGCAAGAAGTGTATGTGCAGACCCTGTCAAAAAATGTTAGTCATTTAAAGCATGAATGAATTCATATAATATTTATTTAGCTACCCTTTTGCAATTCAGCTGTAACCAATTTAAAATCATCACTTTACTTTAATTCACATGTGGAAAGTTGTGCATCATTTTTTTCTCATGTTAGTAGGTTTCTAAATTGTCATTATTTTAACTCACCACAAACTGGATCTTCAAAGATTCCAAACCATGGAGCAAATAAACGGGAGTAGAAGTCATATCCAGGCTGTGCATTTGAAGTTCCTTTTATTGTAACAAGGACACCTTTTGTTTTTCCAGTGGAATCGCTTTTAAGTAAAGCTTCTGCTACGGGACTCAAAGTTATAAGTTCAGACCTGCCACAGACAACAGACAACAACCTTGCAAAATTTGCTTAGATAAGAATTTTTTTACATTTATTACCAATATACAACAGGTCTATTACCTGCATCAATAGTTGATTGTTGTCCTAGAAATATTTGAAATATTTGACTTGACCAACAATTTGTAATAGCTTTTTTTTTTGAGCTGCTTGTCTTTTGTTCATCTATTGACATTAATTATTGCATCAATATCCACAAATACCTGTCACATGTGTCAGCCAGACGAACCATCAGTATCCTCATGGCTGGACTGTAGCACACGTCCTCAATGGGTAAATCTCCAACAGCAGCCTGACAATGCAAAATACTGAGAACAGCATCAACAAAAAATAACTCAACTGTTGTCATGCTTAAACTTGGCAGGTACCTTCAAAATATCCATGTTTTCATGTGGTTCCTGGAAGTAAATCAGCATGTTCAGACCAAAGCTGGCTACTTAGTTTTGAGAAACCGTATTAGTTTTATGTCTACAAGATGTATATTTGTCATACCTGCGGCTGTGGTTTGTTTAAAGGGAAGTCCATTATTATTGAGTCTTCATGCCGACGCACGTAAAGCTCCCCACTCATAGTCTCAAACACCACAACAGGGTTGATGTTTTCTGTGATGATATTGTGAGTTTAGTAAGGTCACAGTCTGATACCACCGTTAAAATTAATGGAAAACCAGTGCTTCCTAGGGGTGTAACGGATCACGATTGAACAAACCACACCACAAAATGTGTGGTGCATTGTGCATATTAATTGCAAAGTTGAGTTCTGCTCTGCTTCATCATGAATGCTGCAAATGATATTAAAGGTGCCATTTAGCAATTATTCAGGTCACACTTTATTTTGATGGTTAATACCAACTAATTCTCGTTAGATTATAAGTAGACTGATAGGTTGGGGTTAGGGTTAGTGTGAGCTGACTAGTACTTGCAAAGTTTCTTATAGCCAGTTAAATGTCTGCTGAAGGAGCAGAACCAGCAAATATTAAGCCAAGTGTGCCGCAAGCCTACGTTTGAGTGAAGGTTTCGGCCGTTAGATCGCCCCCTGGGGGCTGGCTGCAGTACAAGTCATAAAGCCCGCCTCCTCCGTGTTAATGAAGGAGACTTGAGCCCAAATAAAAAAAAATATTACACTTGCAATAAAATGTCCCGAAAGATGGTTCTGGTCGATTAAGGCACTGGTTATTGTGCTGAAATAGGTGCAGATCTTCATTTTTGTAAACAGTTTGTTTTTAGCAGTAATTTAATGCTGGGCGTGTCATCGTGATTGACAGCTGTGAATGACATTTTCTCAAAGCGCGGCGTCTGAGCTTCGGCAGGAGACTGAAGTAGACTGAAATGTTATTATTCGATTTCTGTGTTATTTTACCATGACAAAATGAGTTCAGCAGTAAACTATTGTTTCTGACATACATGATCCTGGTGGAACACTGTTTATTCGCTAAGTTCAGGGCTTTTTTCGGGCTTTATTAGTTTGCTGATACACGCCTAGCCACCCAGATAGCAAAACACAGTTCCGGCTAGATTCTCGCCTGCCGGAGACTTATCTCTTAGAGCTCAGACTGACTAATGTTACCTCTGCTGGACCTACTCCGGATGCCTGGACTCACTGCCCGATTCCAGTCCGAGTCAATCAAGCCAGATGCAGTGGCCGAGCGAGCCGGCGCTGCCGCATGCGAGCCGGAATCAGCCCGTGACGCCGCGAGTAAGTTATGCGCTGTGGCCCGGAGCTGGCGCGATTGAATATATAAACCCCTCATATTTGTTAACGTTATTACATCCATTTGTGTTGATATGACAGCAAACGCATGCTGAGAAGTTCGGGGGGCGTAGTTGATTTTGCATAAACCGTTTGATTGGAAGCTCGACTCTGCTCATTTTCGCGGCTCCTCCTCTGGCTCCATCAGACAATCCTTCTGCGCATGTCTGGCTCCAATTTCAGCAGTCTTTTGCGACAGTTTGTGCCCGTCAAGCAGGCGTTTTGCCCTCAAGGCGTTCAATGGGAAAAAGGGCTGTCGCGTCGTCCATATTTTTTACAGTCATTAGCTGCGTCCCAAATGGCACACTATACACTATGCACTCATGCACTATGTACTTATGCACTTACACACTCAACAGGGTAGTACATGTATGTAGTGGCGTCCCAAATGGCACACTAATGTTTTTTCTACTAAGCGGAAATTCAAACCGTTTCCCTGAGGACGTTTGACGGTTGCCAAATCAGTGAAATAAACGACGGAATTATCAAATAATACCTGCCGTGAGTATTGCCGCATTCACCATCGGGAGGCGCTATAATCACTCTCGTAGAAGAATTTTGTTCTCACCATCCAAAATAAATAAAGTTATTCAACATGTGCGTCCGATAGCTCCGCCCCTTCCGCTACGTAAGCAAACCTGCGGTCGTTGAGTGCGTGAAGTGTCCATCATTACACACTTCATTTTGGCGGCTGAATGAGTGCATCATCCGGGTAATTAAAGTGCACTTATGATTTTTAGAGTTTTCAGTGTGAACACACTACTTACACTATTTATACTACCAAACGGCGTACAATAGTGCATAAGTATGCGATTTGGGACGCAGCTATTGTATTAAGCAGTCTACTTATACTCAAATGGACCATCAAAATAAAGTGTTACCATTATTAAATATTTCAATATTAATTAAATTGTTCTCTATGTTCTCTGATCTACATATCAGCTTAAAATTTATTTTTTTTATTGCCACAGAATTATCCCTAACAAACAGCTACTTGTGATCATATTTGGAATGATCATGAATATGAATGAGCTCTGCACTGACACTCTGCAACTTTATTTCTCTCAGGCTCTTTCTCTCTTTCAACTCTTTCTCTCAGGCTCTGTCCACAAAAGCATTTTCAAAACAGCAGTATATTTGTACTCATTTTGGCCATTCATCCACACAAAAACGCAGTATCGAGTCACTGAAAGCAAAGCTTTCAGAATTTTTTTTTACTTTTACAGTGTGGTCATGTGGCCTAATGATGTCTAGTGCGTGCTATTTTTTGCTTTTTGATTGGCCAACACAGTTGGATTCACACCAAACACAATATCCACATGTTCATAGCAGGCATTCTTTTTGTATGCAACTCATTTGCATTCATTCATTAATTTTTTTTCGGCTTTCGCCACAGCGGAATGAACCGCCAAATAATCCAGCACCTTTTTTTATGCAGCGGATGCCCTCCCAGCCGCAACCAACTCCACACAGAAACGCCAACTGAGCCAAGACTCGAACCAGCTACCCAGCGACCATCTTGCTGTGATGCGACAGCACTACCTACTGCGCCACAGCGTCATCCGCAACTCATTTGCATGAATACCTACTGCATTTGGCGTGAAAAGTTTTTATTGCCACCTGCTTGTTCAACATGGGCAGAGCTGAGCTCCAGCAAGGGGAAGCTTGAGCTCTAGCTCTGCCTTGCTGCTCTTGTTCTACAAGTGATGTCACTGGGAATTGAAGTTTTGGTTATGGGCTGGGTAGGTGTATGCATTAAAACAGCTTATAGGAGGAGGAGCTGGATCTGATGTACTTTAAAATACTCATGTGCAAACTCATGTTGTAAAGAAAGGTAATTGTTTCATCTGAAAGCGAGGAGAGGTTCATGTTAGAAACAAGTGTCTCCTGGGGTATGTGTTGTGGATGTAATATTGGTTAACTTCTGCTGGATAAAAGATTTTAACTAATTACTTAGGAGGAAGTGACTATTCATGCAGGGCTTGAAAAGAACAAATACATACACAATTATGTCAAAATCCCAATCTTGAGAGAATCTTCAAAAACCCAACTGTTAAACTGGTGTCGTTGCACCACCAGTGTTCAGGTCTTAATAAGTACACATTGATCAAAACTGTTAATTGTGCTAATCTGCTTTCTGCAGTCAGCAAAGTTATGATTGCATGCAAGATCTCAATTGGAAATGCTGATTTTTCACAGGTTGCTCTTAAATATTCATAATTATGCAACAGGAAGCTTGCATTTCAGGCTGTTTGCTAGTAGCTGTTGCATTTTATTAATCACCAGTGACCACAGTTTCAGAGAGATGTTTTGTAATCCTCCACTGATGATGAAATGTCAGTTACATTTTAGATGACTTGAGAGAGAGTACATTAACAGCGAATGTTAATTTTGGGGTGAATTATCTCTTTAAGAATATTCAGTGTCAATTTATATTTTGTTCATGAATATTAGACAAACATATAAGACGGTTTGTTCAAGTTTTATTTTTAGCCAGTTATTTGTCCTGCACCAAAGATTTTGGATATACTAAATCAGTTCACTGCATTATGAAAAGCGATATTGCAAAACACACACAGCAGTCTATATAAAGGAGCCAGTTGTCAATAGGTAAAGTCATTGTGTCATGTCAGCTGTTTGAGGAGCTCTGGCATCATAGAAACCTGAGACTGCCAAGTGTCTTTGCCAGATCAACCTGATACGTACACATTCCTGTAGAAGGAACACAATCTATGCCAGCTTTTGTAGCTGATTTAAAATGTGCCATTTAAATGTTAATTTGTCAAGCAGTTTTCACTATTACCCCATTCATATGCACAGTACTTGGTCTTTCATACCTGAATAGTTGCCCTGAGGCATTGCTAATATGGCCTTCATTGGACAAACTTGAAAGGAAATTTGGCTATTGCAAATTAGCTTATTTATTTTATTTATTTTATGACTTTAGTTAAATTTTTTCCATATATTCCACCCCATCCCCCTTTTGCACTGATCTAATGCCCCGATCTGTGACTCACAAACTGTAATATGATCTGAACTGTGACTCTTGCGATTCGTTACACCCCAAGCGTTTCTTACTTTTAAGGTAAAAGAGCACTGCTGATGAGGCCAGTGTAGCATGTCCACATAGAGCAATCTCACTTTTTGGGGTAAACCAGCGTAATCCAAACCTTGAACCTTTTAAAAAACATAATACCAACAACAGTAGACACAAGTTAATCAGAGCTATTTGAGCTTTTCAGTTAGCAACAACACAATACCTGTGGAAAAGTCTACTGAGATGTGTTTTGTGATGAAAGCCGTCTCTGATAAATTCATCTCTGCAGCAATGCTCTGTTTAATATCATCTTGCAGCTCCTATCATTGAAAAACACATGTCAACAGTTTAATATGACATTGTAACAGGCTAACACGTTTAAACGAAAAGAAACTGTGGTACTTACATTCTCTAAAAGACAAACTGCTGCAGGATTACCCTTGAAAGGTACTTTTGTAAATGCATCAACCGTAAAGATTGGAATCTCCATTGGTTACAATTGTTCACGCTTGAGTGGAAGTTGACTTCGGCAGGATATTTAGGAAGTCATAGCTGGAGTGTCTTTGAGGACTGAGTCTTTGACCTCATTAATGTAACACCCCCAGTTTAAAGTTACAGGCAATGTGTTTTTCTCTTTCTAGTTCGGAGGTACTAATTAAATCTCATTTAAAAACATTGAGATTAAAACTTTGATAGTAATTAATACTTACTCTAGTTTTACACAAGAATGTAATTATTGTATTTAGCGTCCTACTTTGTAGCTTCTTAAAGAAATAATGTAGTTCACCCAATAATTAACATTTACTCACTATTTTTTCACATTTTAGTTCCAAACTTTTTGGAATTTCTTTTCACCTGATGAAGACAAAAGAAGACATTTTGGAGATATTTTCAATACCATAAAGCCAAAAATAAAAATCAATGTTGGCTTACAGCAGAGATGCCCAAAGTAGGGACTGTGGGCCAAAGTTGGTCCAGGGTAACCTTTGATTTAAAGGGGTAACCCACTATCCCATTTGAAAAGAGAGGGAAGAGAAGAATGGCAGGGTAGTTGGGGTGAATTCCTTTGACAAAGACTGTCATTTCAAATTTAACGTAACCTTTTGTTTCTTTGTTTTATTGCTGAGCTACATTAAAATCCACCAGAAATTACGATTACAAATGAATCAGACTTCTAAAATGTAACTACTGATACTTGACAGAAAGAGGACAATGCACAAGACACCTGCGAGCAAATAAAGGTAAAGGCAGGAGTAGCTGGACTAGTGTATTCAGCATTGAACTCCATTGTGTTGACATAAATGGGATTGTTTGTTTTTACTGTAATAAGTTCATTGTAAAATCTTTAAAATTATACTGCATTGGGTATGATTTAGAGTAATGTTTTCTAGTTATTAATAAATATTAGAGAACAAATTAAAAAATTACCCATCATGGCAAATTTATTATATTTGGTATGTATTAGGCCTGTGTATAAATGAGGGTACGGGTTGGGTAAATGATTTGAGGTATGATTAGGTAACTGTGTTTTAAATGTTAACATAGTAGCTTAAAGACTACAAAAATGCAAAGTTCCAAACAGTAACAGATATGTGTTTGATCAATTTTGAAGCATTACTGCTGATGGACATTCGGAGATTCATATTAAGGAAATAGAAAAATATTTATAGTTCTAGTTAGCTTCACTGGCTTTCATAGTCTTCCCACAGCTGCGTTTGTTTGCAGATATCTTCTTATGTCTCTTGGGGTTTTACACGAGGCCAACAGTCTGAAGCGTTTATATCTATGCGCCACATTGCGGTATTACACGGGATTAGGTGTTCACGTTTGACTACGTTTGATGATTAACTACCAGTGAAACGTGCAACATGCGCTTGGGTCCTCTACTCACGCGACAGGCCGGTCTGCGCGTCTGCAGCGATGTCGAGCTCAACTGACAGACCGTGTTCTCGCGAGATTGCGACTATCTGGACTGCTGGACTATCGTTCGGGGTTACCTGAGAGGACAGGCGCTTGACGGTGAGGAGCAATGTGATATTCGTACATATGTTACTTCTTATTAAACTTTTTTATGTATATATTGATCGTTTTCGATCATAAATAAATATATTTTGTGTAGCTTGGCTCGCGGAAGTGCCGAGTTTCGTCCCAGAAACTGTCAACTTGTCGTTCGTTGATTCCTGTGAGGTGAAAATCTCGCTAACGTTAATGTTAAAGTCGTTTTGCATAAAGTTCACATTCATGTTTCGGTTTTCAATTTGACACAACAAACAATTGCTTTTAAATGGGGCATATAGTGGACCATATGTGTATGGTGTTAAATTTAAAAGCCTCTTGTTTTTGACATACCTGGAAGTGGTTGTCTAGCTAGCTAACTAACGTTAATTTAACTGATAGCTCTGTGACAGCTGGTTTATGCTAGTTAATATCGTTAACGTTACTTCAAACCGACTTACATCAAGACATGTTGTGATAGTGTGAATTGTCAGTTTTGTGTTTTTTCCTGATTTTTTTTGTTTACTCTGCCCGAAGCCTCTGACTCTTGACAACACGGATGTGTCTCAATACATAGTAAGCTGCCTACCTAGACATCATTTTCAATGCGATACGTGTTCGAACACTCAACAGATGCCTCAAAAGTGATGTCTAACGGTACGTAGGCAGAATGCTGGGTAGCTATAATAAAGTGCCAAGTTGTCAACAGAAAAAGTCTATTACACACGGTTTCTGGTCGAGTAAAGTGTAAATAGCTACCGTTACTAGTTAAGTTAACGTTAACACAATGCTGAAGAAAGTAGGCAACTTGCTGGGTTTGGTACACTGCCAAAATGTATAACTGGTTATTATACTGTAGTGACTAGTTATTATAATGTCATATAGGAGGACAACTTGCTGGAGGTGATACAATTGAAACAAACTAAAAAATAATAAAATAAAACGTTTTAGTTCATTTTGATTGTTGATTATTGTAAAAACGATTGACTAGTGTAACACAATGCTGGTGCTAAGGTGTTAAGACATAATTATTTTTTTAAATTTAATTAATTTTTTTAATTTAATTAAGTGGTTAAAACTAGGAATGCACAATAAATCGTTTCAATCAATATCCCAATGTGTGTGTCCCCAATAGTCATATCACAGTATATTCAATGTTGAGTTGGGGTGATAGTTAATAATCATCACAACAGTTAGGTATATGAGGTTTGTAAAGTCATAGCAAAGTATAACCATAACAGAGTGAGACTTTGTCATTTGCATGGGCTTTAAATAAATTTCAAGAGTTTAAAGCATTGGGCATACAATACAATGAAAACTACAAAATCTGCAAATTGATACTGTTTGAGTCTCCAGAAAACATTGTTTATTTGACTTTTTTCATTGTTTTATTGTGATTATTTTGTTTGTAATTTTTATACATTGTTTATACTCTTACAAAATCACCTCAATCACTCTATTTGAATGATTTCTTCCCAAAAGAGCTATTTAAGCCATCTGGTGAAATTGTATTTAATCGCAGAAAAGCAAAATATCACAATGTCAGATTTCTTTCAATAACATGAAGCCCTAGCTAAAATATTCTATTTTGGTTTAGTTAAGGATATTCATTAGTATATTATAGATTTGTTCACCTTTTTTCACATTGATCAAGTTTTAAAACTTAAAAGGCTAATGCTATTTTGATCGAATTAAGAATATTGACTTTTTTTTTTACTGTTTTGTCAAGACAGAAAAAAGGAACATCTACACCTAGAATGATAACTATAAAGTTAATTATAACTTCATTAGCAACCGCACAAATGATCATATTATCTTGCTTATTATGAACACAGTGCAGCTTTAAATATTTGAGCTCTGTAAAGCTGGGACGATTCTGATTGGCTGTCAGGATCTTACTGTTCATTAGCTAAAAATCTGAAAGGCATATGATATCTCTGTGTTGTTTTGTTGACTCCCCTATTCTTTATACTTAAGAGTAATTTCTAGAATTATGTCATTTTTATAATAGTTATTGTCCTTAGTGTGAGCAGGTTCTAATACAATTTTTAAAAAGCAGTTAAGGGAGTTGATTACTGGTGCAAAGTGCTGTCCATCTAGGCTGTACCCTAGGTTTGGTGGTGTAGCCCTTGTTTTACATGTTTATTTTTCAGACAGAGTCCTGACAAGGTAAACATGTCTCACAATGATGAAGGATATGTGGTGCGGATCCGTGGTTTACCTTGGTCATGTACACAAGAGGAAGTGGCCTCCTTTTTCTCTGGTATGCAAATGAGCATGTATGCAAATGTTTACTGTTTATTTAAAAAAAAAAGAGATGCATTGTGATTGGCATTTTTCTTTACAGATTGTGACATTGTAGGGAAAGTCAATGGGGTGTGTTTTACCTTCTCTAAAGAGGGAAGGCCGAGTGGTGAAGCATTTGTGGAGCTGAAGTCATCAGAAGACTTTAAAAAGGCTTTAGCAAAAGATCGCAAATATATGGGTCATCGTTATATCGAAGGTATGATCCTGTATACAGACCAGAAAATGCTGCTTTAATTGCATTTAAAGTCACCTAGAATTCAAAATTAACCATTCTTCTTTCTAATGCAGTATTGAAGTTTTTATTATAACTATTAATCCCTGCACATCATTATTTTTTCTTTACATAAGCCATTACAATGTGGTCCTAGCACTGGGCAATAATCCCTTCCCTCCAGCAACATTCACATTAAGGCTGAAATTAGTAAATTACATCGATTCAATCAGTTTCTGATCATCACAATCAAGTACAATCTTCTAATCATTTTGTTTGAGACTTTGCTTCAAATGGATATACACTCACTGGCCAATTTATTATTACACCTTACTAATAAATGCTTCCTGCAAAACAAGTGGATATTTAAGTCACCATTCATTCTTTGACCTCCTTTTCACCCACAGAACTGTCATTCTGCCATGTTTAAACCATTCTCTGTAGACTCTACAGATGTTGAGTGTGAGGGAGCAGATTGTCTTGACCACATCTACATACCTAAATGCATTGAGTTGACTGATCAGATCTTTGGGTTATCAAGCAGTTGAACAGGTGTACCTAATGTAGTGTATGTCACACAATAGACTAGACTTTATTTATCGATTGCTTGGCTTTTTTCTCTAGTGTTCAGGTCAAACCGTAGTGAGATGGACTGGGTGCTGAAACGTTCAGGTCCCACAGATTATGACGGCAGCAGTGGCTGCATGTTACGTCTGAGAGGATTGCCGTTCGGTTGCAGTAAAGAAGAAATCGTCCAGTTCTTTTCAGGTACATCTGCCAATTCACTAAAACACCTCTAGGGAAATTTTGTAGAGGCTGTGTTTTGTAGTCAGTGCCTCCTGCTAAAATGTATCATGCATATATATTTACAGTTCATATAGAGATCATATTTTAAAGTTTAATTCTTTATTCTTTCATCACCTGAATATTGAGCATGTTTTTGGTTGTTTTTAATGATATTAAGATGTCGCAAGCATCCCCAAGACAGCTGTGCTTTGATTGTCTTGTTTGATTGTCTTTTAATTTGATGGGTTTGTCATTTGTGGTGTGCTCTAGGGCTATTCTATCTGACTTGGGGAATAATTTAGGGGCTCAATTTGGGGGGATGTCTTTTCTGCAGATGAGAATGTTGCGGCTCTTTAACATGTCTCCCCATGTGGGGTTATTTGTCCTTGGGTTAAAGGGTTGAAAATCGTGCCAAATGGGATAACATTGCCGATGGACTACCAGGGGAGGAGCACAGGGGAAGCCTTCGTGCAGTTTGCCTCAAAGGAGATAGCAGAAAAGGCTCTGGGGAAACACAAGGAAAGAATAGGGCACAGGTGGGGCCGGCAAGACTGGGCTGGGTGCTAATGCTATCTCTAACTGTGGGGAGGGGGGTCATGCATCTTTCTGTTTTGAAAAAAGATGGTATGATCATGTTGTAATTATTGCACTTGTTTAACTTCACATTACTCTGTGTCATGAGAGGCAATCATAATGTTGATGGGCAACACATGCTGCAGATGCAAAGGAGATTTTTTTTACTTTAAAGTACTTTTTTTTTCTTTAAATTTCTGTTTCTGGGCTGCAATTGACCATTGGATACAGTTAAAGTCTTATTCTGCAGGCAGCTTTTCAGACACAACTGACAATAACCTGTCAGTTACTGTGGTGAATTTAGCCAGTGGGCCACAAATACTGTCTTTCCTAAAATCCTCCTCATTGCTGTGAAACTTTCAACAGTCTGTATGTTCATTAACATGTTGCATTTCAAAATCATCTCAGGTACATAGAGATATTTAAAAGCAGCCGAAATGAAATGCGCGCATACTATGAAGTACCGAGGAGGATTATGGGACAGAGGCCTAGTCCCTATGACAGACCCATGATTGGACGCGGGAGCTTCTTCGGGCCCGGGCCTGGAAGAGGAGGTGCTGGACTGGACCAGATGCGTGGCGGAAGCGGTTACAGTGGAGGTATGCTTTTAGGTGTTCAACCCTATGGCGCTGTTGAGTTATTTTTGACTTAAACTATATACATTTTTGTTATATATAGATTTTTAACCTTGTCAGATTGGTACAAAACTTAGCTTAGGCACTTGGTCGTAAATAGTTTAGAAGCAAAAATCTAATTTAATATTTATACTATGTTCAAAACAATTTTGTTTATTGAACTACAATACTGTACATTAATTTAACTGATAACTCAAAAATAATATGTGACTGAACAAAAGGTTTTTATTGGCTTAGACACTAACCATATAGAAATGTGTTTTTTTTTCAAGGATATGGTGGGTTCGACAACTACAATGGCTTTAACAACTACTGCTTTGATAATGGTATGTTCGAAGAGCGTGTGCGTGGTGACAGAGGAAGAGGAGGAACGGGAACTCATGGTTACAGCAACGATTCAAACTCAGGCTTTCACAGTGGCCACTTTGTGCACATGAGAGGCCTACCGTTCAGAGCCACAGAGTCAGATGTTGCTCATGTAAGAAATTTGTTCAATTAAAAATGAAGCTGTAATTGCTGTTGAGTAAGTGTTTTTGGTTTGTCTTTTTCAGTTCTTTGGTCCTTTAACCCCTGTAAGGGTGCACATTGATATGGGCCCCAATGGAAAGTCCACAGGAGAGGCAGATGTTGAGTTTAGATCTCATGAAGATGCAGTGTCTGCCATGTCAAAAGACAAGAATCACATGCGTAAGTTGTCTCCAGTCCATCTTATGATGATTTTTAAAAAATTTATCACACTAAGGCTCATGAACTGCTGTTAAAAATTCTGTACTGTTTTCTGAGTTCCCTTATAATGCTAACAAGAATTAGAAATAGTCTATTAAGTCTAAGTCTTAGATCTAAATAGTCTAATAAGCATAGGTCTCAAACTCAATTCTGGAGGGCTGCAGCTCTGCTGTTTTGCTCCAACCCTAATCAAACAGCTGATCCAACTAATAAAACTGTTCAAAACTACTAGAGACTATTAAGCAAGTGTGAGTTGGAGCTGTGGCCCTCCAGGAATTGAGTTTGAGACCATTGCTAATTAGCTAATAAGCTGCATCCCAAATGGCACACTAAGCACTCATGCACTATGTACTTAAGCACTTACACACTGAACAGCATAACATATGTATGTAGTGTTATACCAAATGGAACACCAACGTTTTTTTACTATGCGGAAATTCAGACCGTTTCCCTCATGACGTTTGGCGGTTGCAACATTAGTGAAATAAAAGACCAAAGTACCAAATACTACCTGCCATGAGTATAACTGCATTCACCATCGGGAGCCGCTATAATCACTCTCGTAGGAGAATTTTGCTTTCACAATCCAAAATAAATAAAGTTATCCAACATGAGTGCCCAATAGCTCCGCCCCTTCCGCAACGTGAGCAAAGCTGCAGTCGTTGAGTGCATGAAGTGTCTAACAATCCACACTTTTTTTACAGGCTGAATAAGTGCATCATCCAAGTAATTAAAGTGCACTTATTATTTTGTTTTGCGTGTGATTGCACTACTTATTTATACTACAAAATGGTGTAGAATAATGGATAAGTATGTGATTTGGGACGCACCAAAAGTCTATTTTCTGGTCTTGTTTTGACCCTCATGATCAGAACACACTGTTTAGACATGGTAGACTATAAACTAAACGGCCACTGGTATGATTGGCTGACAGTTTTGCATATTTAATCATTTTCAAAAGTAGAGCTGATAGCCCACCAATGTAAACTTGAACTGAAAGTCCAGCATTTAATTACTTGTAAACAAATGCTTTGTTTGTAAACTCCATGGTAAAATGAAGCGATCAAAGGATACATTTCTTACTGACACGATCTGGAACTGTATTAAAAATACAGTTTCTCTTATCGAATAAAATCAGCAGGAAGCAATTTCAAAGACTCTTGTTTTTCTGTTTAAATGTAAATCAGAAGGTGTCACAATCTGCAGCCTGTGCCCTGATACTATTCTCTATAATTTTATAATTTCGTTACTGTTGTAAACACAGCAGTTTACAAATACCTGTCAGCCAACAGAAGTACTGTAGGTGCATAAATTATGGAGAGACTAAATACAGTGCACCGCTTGAGTTGGATAGACGTCTTTAGAAAAAAACAACTTTTTAAGGCTAGTCTAAAGGCTCGTACACATCAGGACGCTTTTCGTTTGCGTTTATGTCTGCGTTTTTGAGACGTTTTTCTGGATTTAAACCTAATCGATTTTTACGTTAGATGGTGCTACACAACTTTAAGCTTCTGACACCCATTTGTAACAAAGAAAAGTTGACAGAAAGTTGACATGCTTGTTGTTAAAGTTCCTGGCGATTTGAACACACATGGATGGTTCAAGTAGCAGCTCTAGCGATCGTTCAACAGTGCAAAAAGGAGCTCCACATTCATATTGCCTCTTGGCATCTTCTTCAATGTGCGCTAGAATTGACAGTTTTGCTCTTGAGCGCCCCTAAGTGCTGTTTACTGTAACTTCAGCAGCTCCATGCACATGAATAAGGGCGTACTCACACTATGTACAGTGGCCTTGAACCAGGCTAAAGCACGCTTGTCCCCCCCCCTCCCTTCAACCCCGACTGCCCGCACTCACATTACATTTGGGCCTGGGCACGCTTAAGTCATCGATGATGCGCTGGTCAGAAGTGCTCTCACTCAGCACAGTGTAGATTTCTTTAGTTAAATCGTTTAAGTCAATTAATATGCGGTGACGCGCAGTCAAATATTTCGCCGAACAGATCAGCCACTTTTGACGCTCATAAACAATCATAAAGTCCTCGTGCTGCAGGAATTAGGACGTTTGCTGAAGGTGTGCAGTTGTCATGCAGAGGAGTTTGCGTCTGATGATAATTAATGATTAATTAATCCATATGAAACAGTCCCTTAAAAGTCACATTTCGCTTTCAGTTTCAGGCTTAGGCGCGTTTTGCACTCACACACAAGCGTACTGCGCTAAAGCCCAAGTGAACCGATTCAGAGCACTCACGCTTCTCAAACGACCGATTGGTGTGCACAATCACATTGCCGCCCTTTATTTAGTCAGGAGGTGTTAAATGTCATTGGAAAACGCAAGCAAAAAGCATCTCAGTGTGCACGGGCCTTAAGTGATATTATATCAGTGTCCTAATATACACACACACACACACACATATATATATATATATATATATATATATATATATATATCAAGGGTGGAGCCGAACCCGAATACGGTATTCGGAAAGGCACGAATAGCGTGTTTTTACGAATACTTGATTCGAACAAATACTTGAAAAATTATTTGTATTCGGGAGCAAGAAAAACACTATATCAAAAAGCAGCGTTTTTTCATGAGACCACAGTGCATGCCCGCGTGAGTGAGTGAGTGAGAGAGAGAGAGAGAGAGACACGCTCAGTGCAAAACGCGCCAAAGCCCGAAACTGAAAGCGAGACGTGACTTTTAAGGGACTGTTTCATATGGATTTATTAATCATTCTTACTGTTCAGTGATCGCAAACTGCCGTAGTTTATTAAAGAAGCAAACCTCTCACTGCACGTCAGCTGTGCGCCTTCAGCAGACCTCCTCCTTCCTGCAGCACGAGAGCTTTATGATTGTTTATGCGCGCCAAAAGTGGCGGATCTGTCCGGTAAAATATCTGACTGCGTGTCACCGCATCCCTAAGCACTGTTTGGCGAAATATTTGACTGCATGTCACTGCATAACAAACGACTGAAACGATATAACTAGAGAAATCTCCACTGTGCCACTGTGCGTATGGCAAGCCGTTTTAGCATTTAAACCTTGTTCAGACTATCCATAAATATATTTAGAGATATCTCTAATTATATTTTGACTTGTCATAATTATAATTCAGATTGGAAATATCTGCAAATATATTATGACTGACTAGTCATATTCCTCCATTGACTTCCATTGAAAAATATTTGCAGATATCTCTAAATAAACAAACAAACAAACTTTGTGTCTTTTTTGTGGCAGGCAGATGATAATAGCAGGGCTGTATCTTTTAGTATTATAGAGAATACTTTTGTTCTGCCAGATCTCCCAGGCAGGGTTTTATTTAGATTTATTTAGCTTATTTTTGGAATTCTGTCCATTGGAAAAAAGTTCTTTCAGAAGAAGAACAGTTTTTTGAAGTTTTATTTGTTTTTATTCTGTCTATTCAGTGTCCTTCAACAAGAACGGTGGTGGTGGGGTTCATAATATTCACAATGGTATTTTATTAGTTGTTGGTTTAACCATGGATGAGATAATGGCTTCTATGTTATTTTCTTTTCAATGACATTTCTTATCACATGTTCAAAAACAACAGCCAATATTGCATGTCTATAATTTATATAATGGGTATAATTAAACAATACTTTCACTATAATGTAAAGTAGAAGTGTAATAGAAAAAATATATATTTCTGCGCCATTTTGAATTTTACTCGAATACAAATACAAATACAAATACAAATACTTTTCCCCCCTCAACAAATACAAATACAAATACCGGCTGCTCCGCACATCCCTAATATATATATATATATATATATATATATATATATATATACATACACACACACACACACACACACAGTATGCTGTTTGTTTTTAAATTAATAAAACTTTAACTTGATTTTATAGTTCAATGACTCGTACAGTGCTCAGTATAAGTGAGTACACCCCACTTTGAAAATGAATATTTTTAGCCATTTCTCAGTGAATATTGGCAATGTATTTTGGTTAATAATATAAATACAAAATATAATTAAAAAAATGACAACCTACAAAGTTTTAACTACATATTTCCATTTTTTCCCCTCTTATTTAAATTTGCATTTAATAATTCTCTATACCATAAATTTAGTTGTAATAGTTTATGAATTTAAGAGATAGATTTGTGGGGGGTGTACTTATAAAGTGTATGCTGTGCACAGTATGTGTCAAAAGATAGAGCTAATTTGGATTAGTCACTTCTGGACCCTTTTAACAGCTGCTCTGTCCTCTTCCCTGCAGAGCATCGTTACATTGAGCTTTTCCTGAACTCAACTTCGAGTGGGCCGTCTGAAATGGGTAAGCATGGAGATTATGTAATAGTAGTGTACAGATGAGAAGTTGTGAAGAAAACATTCAAACACAAGTCTTTTGTTTTGGGGGCATGAAAACACCACAGGCCGTGGAGGAGGTTTCTATAGCAGCTCTGGTGGGATGAGCTCTAGAGGAAGTGCATTAAGAGGGATGTTCTGAAGACCATTGCAAAATGCGCACTTTTCAACCCAAAGTTGGAACTTCCAGCTTGGAAGGTCTTTTAATATGAATATGTTTTACATGTTCCTATGAAAATATGCCCAAAATATTTTCCAAACTCAAAGATAATTAAATTTAATATACATAATATGAGCTGTTGCATATATATTGACCGGCTACTGTACATTTTGCTTATTGAATTTTATATGACATGTTCCGTATCGAGTTCTATCTAAAGATACATGCTTTGTATGTATTTTAGCTCAGAAACTAGTATAAATAGCTTGATGCCCAAGTTGTGTGTGTTTAAAATTGCACTTTTATTTAATTTCCCAAAGCAATAACATCATTTTGGATGTTTTACATGTCCTTGCTGCTAGGCACAAATTTCTAATTAAAACCTGTGAAATTTACACATCCCTGGAATAAAACATTTTATTAATAAATATATATTTCATTTTCCCTGAAGAATGTTTATTAAATGAAGTTGTAATGCCAGAATAAAATGAGGTATCTGGCTACTGAACTGAATAAAATCAAATGGCATTAGCGCATTTCTATAGTATATTTTAAAGGAGTTGTGCAGCTTTAAACTACGGTTTTGTAGCTTTAAAAAGACTGTGGTCAGTAAGAAATCTAATGTTTCTGAAAGTCTCACCAGTGGTGCATTTATTTGATGAAAAACTATTTATTGTAATGTCATTTATTTCTGTAATGGTAAAGCTACATGATCTTGTATAAGCAAAATAATCCGACATGCTTTTTTTGTCCTTAATGTTGAAAACAGCCATTTTCCTGGAAACTATAAACATTTTTTCAGGGCTTTTTGAGGAACAGAAAAATGAAAAGTACAGCATTTATTTTTAATAGAAATCTTTTATATATGTCTGTTTGAAACTTCAGCCTAGTGTAATATTCTAAAGCATCAATAAATCAATTTGCTGAATCAGACTTATCCAATTTGAAAGTTCAACCTTTTTAGCAAGCAAAAGGGCCCAAATTATAATTTTATTTTTTTGGAAAAATCATGCTTAAAATGTATGAAATGATACATCAGGATTCTCAAATTCTTCATTGTATTAAACTGCATCATAATTTCCCCACAATGAAAACTGGAGCTTTGACGATAAAACGTTTAAATATTATATTTGAGGAATGTACTGTATACATGTGCTTTTTTTTTTTTTTGCTAGTTTAGGCCTCTGAATAAAAATAAGTTTTCCCCTCTACAAATGAGAGCTCTGTTTCTGCTACATCATACTACATAGAGATATAAATGACTGACATATTCTATTTGATACTCAAAAATGTGCAAAGGTCTTAATGTTTAATAAACTGTTAAAATAAGCACTGTAAATCAGGGGTGTGCTATCATTTATATTAATGTAATTGTTGTTATAATATTGTCAATAATATCACTATTATTAATATTATCACTCAAAAATCTTTAGACTCTAAAAACATTTAAAGGATTAGTTCATTCAAATGATAATTCTGGTATAATTAACTCACCCTCGCTTTTGTGCATAAAAATGTCTATGGAAGAGGAGGAAGCCTTCGGATTTTATCTAAAATATTTTCATTTGCATTCCAAAGATGAACAAAGGTTTTAAAGGTTTGGACTAGGGCTGCACAATATATCATTTGAGCATCGATATCACAATGTATCCGCAACATTGCAGGATTAAAATGAATTTATTTTGAACAATTTAATTAAAATAACAACAATGAATAAATAAATAATAAAATAAAAATAAATAAATTATATTTAAAAATAACAAAGTCACCTAGCCCTAAAATAAAAACAATACATTTAATGTAATTTTAAAATACTACATTTATTAAAATATAACATTGAAAATGACCTTTTAGAAGCATAAAAAATGTATACAATGATGACCAATTTTATGTTTGGTTGTTCAATTTCTGTAGCTGAATACTGTTAGACTCTATAGAAAGCCATAAGTGCTGTTTATTTCTCTTTTGTCTTTGCTCTATTTAAATATGCTTGTAATTTATTCAAATTTATTCAAATGCACTGCATAGAAAAATACTTGGTCATCCCAATATAACTAAATGAATGAAACATTTTTAAGTAGAGCTATTTAATCTGGTGAAATCGTAGTCATATCGCAATATATAATCTCAGAAAAGCTAAATATTGCAATGTCAGATTTTTTCCAATATCGTGCAGCCCTTGTTTAGACAGATATATAAGAAAAATATTTTTTAATTTAGCTGAACATCTGCATTTTTCCCACTTTTGAATGAATGTTTTTGATCAAACCAAGTTAAGTTTTATATTCATAAAGACACTCAACTTGCTTTGTTAATAAATGAATCAGTCGTTTTGAATTAAAGATTTAGTAAACCACACTTTGGCCCAACTCTTTGTACCCCTACCCCTTGGCTCTTGTAGTTTTTCTTGAGTGTGAAGGGGAAGTGCTGCAAAATTTACCCCTAAGAAATGGGACCGCACTACAGCACCTGCACACGTCCTTATATGTTGTCGCGTTCTCATGCTTCATATGAGATTGATGATGGTGACTACTGAAGGTATTGCATTATTATTATTATTTTCAGGAAATCACTGAAGGCATACAACGATATCATTATGATATAACTTGCCAATAAGATTGTAACTGTACTGTGCATTTAAACAGTGGCCAGATTCATTTATGAAAACACACAGAAACAACATTAACATTATACAGTAGTAGACACTGTAAAAAGCTCATTCCCAGCCACTAGACTTTTCTGACAGGGTATTCAATGTTCATCAAGCGACAGATGTGAAAGTATGTTGTGTTATACAGCAGTTATGAGGGGTATAAATAGCAAAATGTAGCTGTATTTTAGCATTTTTAAAGCATGACGGTAAAACACGAACACCGTTGTCAATGTATAAAAACATGTGCTTGTTTGTTGTAATAATAACAAAAAATACTAATTTGTGCATCTCCTGACTCGCATGTGCAGCCATGCTGCCGTTGTAGCTGGTGTATTCTGGGAAATTTTCTTACCCCTTGGTTTTGAGTGTGGTCCTGAAAAATCTGTTTCAAGGACTATTTAGGCCCAATCCCTATTTTATCCTTAGCCCTTCCCCTTTACCCCTTAAGCCGCCTTTCCACTGCACACGACATTTGGACACAACTGTCGGAATACACCCCCTTGTGGCAGTCGCACAGTATTTTCAGTGTTGTCGTGCACCACAGGGGAGAGAAGCTGATTCGGTGTCCGAAATAAAGGAGGGCAAAAGCAAGAGCCTTTATTCTCTGTGCGTTTACATAGTTTAATGGATGAATAAATACTAGAAACTCATAGACCACTAAAATATTGGATGGAATGTGGAGACAACATTAAAAATATACATTTTTATAACTTTCTTACATTTATGAACAAAAAAGTTTTTTTTTTTTTAATATAGACTTTTTATTATTCAAAAAATAACCAAATAAACTCCTATTTCTCATCTCGCGTGCATGGCTCTGCTTGGACAACACTGGAATACATCACATCCGGTCGGCAAGTCGCAGGAGTTCAAATATTTAAACGGATCCGCAGCTCAATTCGGATCCGAATTTTCCACATACGGAGATGATCGGAACTCAACGCAGCTCCTGGACTGCTCTCAATTGGAAATGAATAACTTCCAGTCTGTCGCTTGTCATTTGTCATGTGCAGTGGAAAGGTGGCTTTAGGGTTAAGGGTGTCCCAATTCTCCTTAGCTTAAAGGCGTAGAGCTAAGGCGAAGGGCTATATACCCCTTCAAATGGAGATTTTTCAGGACCACACTTAAAACGAAAGGATAAGAAAATTTCCCAGAATACACCAGCCACAACAGCAGGATAGCCACAACTGGAAGTAAGGAGATCCACAAATTAGTATTTTTAGTCATTATTACAGGTTATTACAAGCACATGTTTTACCATCATACAAACGCTAAATTTCGCTATCTATAATCCATAATCATAACTCCTGTACAGCAGTCCCACAACATTCTGACACTCAATGACACTTGAATATCCTGTCAGAAAAGTCTAGTGGCTGAGAATGAGCTTTTCACAGTGTCTGCTGTTATGTTATTGTTTTTGTGTTTTCATAGATGAATATGGCCACCGTGTAAATGCACACTTCAGTTACAATAGTTGCCACATTATATGGTTATGATAACATGATAACGTTATTTGCCTTCAGTGATTTTCTGAAGATAAATACCAAACAATAAAGCAACTGGAATAACTACAGCAGTCGCAATCGTCTGATCTCATATAAAGCAAGAGATCACAATGACACGATGACGTGTGTAGGTGCTGTAGTGCTGTCCCATTTTTTAGGGGTACATTTTGGTGCCCTTCAAAAGGAGTAGGTGTACAAAAATAGAATTGGGATTGGGCCGTAGCCCTACGATTTCAAGCTAAATAGAACTGGAACATGGGGAAGGGGTAGGGGTGTTCCAATTCTCTTTAGCTAACTAGTAAGGGAAAGGGCTAAGGGGTAGATCCGAGATTGGGCCTTACTGCACACTACAACAGTGTACCCTCGTTCACAAAGATCCATCACACAAGCAGCGGAATTATAGTCAACTTTAGTTGTGTAAGGCATATGTACAGTTTCATAAACTTCACATTTAAGTTAACAGCTGCATTATGAACAATTATTCAGACAAAAGTCAACACAAACGCTCAAAGTGAGTAGTGTTCCAGTTCTGTACCAAAGTAAATCTGCAGTTGTGAAATAATACCATACTGCAGACAAGAAACCTGAACATCGTATTCACAACAACGTTTCTGTGCTATTTGACGAGAATCAACCTCAATCATTCATGAGCAGCACTGACAACATTTTCTCTTCTGCCGTACATATACAAACATCTGGAATGATGTCAAATCTCTTGTCAGTTTGGCTTGTTATGCAGGCACACATGAATGAACTGAATCAGAAATACAGTTGCTTAAGAAACGAGTAACTGAATTGACTTCTGACTGACAAGGAATGAAACCGGTTCACCCTTCATATATCAAAAATGCATGGGAGTGTTGTGCTAATATAAAACCTGAAATCGGTCGACTTGCACCCCAGACGGAGGCGTTAAGAGTCATAAATCCATTTGTAAACTCGTTGCGCGCTCGCTGACGAACATCGCATTGGCCATCTGCACCGGAAGCAACAAGCTTTTTCCCCCCCATCTGATATGTAAACTCCATTTTGGCCACTTTGGGACTTGTTAGCGTCTTGTTTTATGTGGTGTTGGAGGAGCAGCGCTGGAGGAGCATAGCGTGGCATGTGTCGCAGACTCTCACGGGTTTGGGAGAAGCGGGAAGCGGCAGCTCATTATCTGAACAGGCGTTACAGAAGATCTCGCCACAGTTCCTGCAGTGGTGCTGATCAGACAAACACACAGCTTTCAGTTAAACAGCTAATAGTTACTGCTTTGAAGCAGCCTCAGAAATTAATCTCTATAAGTGATGTTGGGGAGATTTACGTATAGTTGTTCTTCATAAAATGTTTTCCAGCCTGTTAACATCACCGATTATAACAATAAAAGGCCAAATTATATTTGTACTCTTACATGGATGTGAGGGTTTGCACACAGTGACACAAATTATGGGATCAAAACAGTGTGCATGTACTCTACATCCGATAGCTGTACATGAAGGTGTACACAGCTCATGCTTTTTGCTTTCACATTACTTTATCCAAAATCTGTCAACAAAATTGAGATTGGCGAAGAAATTAAGTTTCTGAATACCTTTAATCCAAAATAAATATATTTTCTAAAAAAAAAAAATAAATGGTGATTAGAGTTGTAATGGATTAGTTCACCCAAAAATGAACATTCTTTAATCAATTACATTGTCCATACATCAAAAAATGGTCAAAACATTCCATGTGACTTCAGTGGTTCAACTGTAATCAAATGAAGCTCCAAATAGACCATTTCAATGTGGTGATGTCATTGGCCCATGAATATTTCCTGCTTGTTATCAAACTATTTAATAACTGTAACAAGAGGCAATTTAATCATAACTTAAAGATAAAACAGCTTTCATAACATTATTTATCAATATGTGGCTCTTTTTAAGTTCTCGGAAGGTATAGAAATTAAAAACATTCAACAGGAAGCACGTCGGGACCATTGTTTTTGTTTACATACATCAAAATGGTCTATACCAGAGATCACCAAACTTGTTCCTTTAGGTACGGTGTCCCGCAGTTTTTAGCTGCAACCCTAATCAAACACACCTGAACAAGCTAATATAGGTCTTACTAGGTATACTAGAAACACCTAGGCAAGTGTGTTAAGGCAAGTTGGAGCTAAACCCAGCAGGGACACCGGGCCTCCAGGAACGAGACTGATGAACCCTGGTCTATACAATAAAAAAATAGCTAAATATGACTTTGTTCACCAATGGCTTTGTATGAATACAGTTAAACCACTGAAGTCACATGGAATGTTTTGACAATGTATTTGGTTTCTTTTCTGACTTTGAATGCCTCGAGACCATAGCTGTCTATTAAGGAGCTCTTGGATTTTATTTAAAACAGTTTCATTTGCTTTCTAAAGATGGACGAAGGTCCTAGGGGATTAAACAAGAGTAATTAAAATTTTCATTTTTGGGTGAACTAATGGTTTAAGTGGCAAATACCACTTAAGTTATGACTTTAAAATTAGATCTATAATGCATTTGAAATAGTACTGGGCCTCGTTTGCCAACTCATTGAAGCATTATCTAATCGTCAATTGGAAATGCATAAATCCAGTACCATCTCTGTGTCAGTCAATTTCTCTATTTAAAGCGGCTGAATAAGTGTGGAAGTGTAAGAATGCACAGCAAGGTGTCTTATATTAATGAACTGGACTTTGGTTCTGACCTTTCTTCTGGAGATTGAAAATTCCTTCTCGCAAAGCTTGCAATGTGTAGCGTCTTTGTCCTTCAGCCAGACCTGTCCACCCTGAAATTAATTGTCAATATGACAAATGGAACTGAATAAACTAATTAATCCCCAATGTAGAATTATTGTGATATGTGCTGTCTGTAATGATACATTCTTGGTCATTTTAGCTGTATTTCAAACAGTATTTCAGTTCAAACCTGAAGTGCCTTGTTGGCTTCTTTTATATCTTCGATTTTCAACTTTGACCTGAACAAGAAAAATGCATGTATTAGTAAAAGAACACAAAGATTTGACAGTATTGAGGCTTAAATCACACATACTCGCTTAATTTGCAGCCCAGTTCCTCCAGCGCATGTTCCTGCTCTTCACAAATCCCCTTCAGCTGTGTGTTCTCATCCTGCAGCCTGTGAAACTCCTGAGAGAACAAAACATGGCAGAGGGTTGCCATTCAGTCACAATAAACAAAAAAGGTCCACAGCAATCTTTAAGGGTGTGTTCACATTTGTTCTGTTAATCCATCCAGCTGAAGAGGTGGCCTCGGTCCACTATCAAATGAGCTCTGGCATGGTTTGTTTAAGGTGTGAATATGAAACATGACACATTTGTTGAAAGCCCTGTGCCTTTTGAGTTATTAGTTATCAGGAGTTGTGTGCCCGTGGTGTCTTCCATTGCTAATCAACCATTAGCCATGCTCTCCTATAACAGGCTGACTTTATGCATACGTGTGCATTAGCTTTAATTTCTGGTTCACTTCCAAAAAGGGCAGTGTGAAAGCATCACGCTTTCACAAAGTAAGTAAAAACAGCATTTTGTTTGGCCCAGAACAAAGTAAGTAAACTAAACTTTACTGGTCTGACTGTACCCTGATATATATATATATATATATATATATATATATATATATATATATATATATATATATATATATATATATATATATATATCAGGCATGTGATCAGCCGAGGACAAAAAAGGAAGACGAGACACCGTACCCTTCAAAAATGAAATTGAGAATGAAAACAACACTGGCAGATTTAGTTTTAGAAACCAGCTAGAGTTACAAGTAATGACACATCTGATTAGTGATCATGTGCTGAATGTCAATCGAGCATTTACACTTTTCAAAGAGTGGATAAAAGACTTCCAGTGGTTAAAGTCCGCTATGACTAAGCCTTCACCGTAAAGCCAGCGGGACAGAGTTTTCAGGTAACAGTGTTTGTCTCATCTACACATTTTAAGCACGAGATGTTATAACGTTATTTAATCATTCATTTAATTATTATCACTTATATTATCATGCGACTGATGCCGCATTCACCATCGCATGCATTCACTGAGATGAAAGTAATACTGCAGCTCACGAAAAGACCATTACTGCTATTAAGATGACGCAAGCAAAAAATAAGTTATAATATCATCTGTGCAATATCAGACAGCACCCGTGAGAACAGCACAGTGATTATTGTTAATTCAGTTCATCTCATTTACGTCAAGCAGTGCGTGCAGGGCTAGGAGCTCATGCAGATTTTTGTTTATTTGTTAACTGTGATTAGAGTGTTAATATATAATATAATCTGTTAATATAAAACGTGTAGTAACAGTGCTCATCATTTTTGGTGGGTGCGACTAAATTCTGTCTGTTGCGCCTACATTTTTTTTGCGCCTAAGTTAAGAGCACAGGTGCTACCAAGAAAAAAAGGTTCATTTCGAGCCCCGTTAGATCTCTTTCGGGTTTGAAGAAAATGTTGAAAGTAATAGAGCCTCGTTACATTAATCCTTCATAAGGCCATTTCAGTCTGATAATTCTTGCTTTCAGATCCACTAAAATGGCAGGTGACAGTCAAATCAAGCAGATCTGTGGTGTCTGAAGAAAAGGTGGACACTCATCTTTCTGATAATAAAAAAATACTTAAAAATAGACTTGAAGCTTTTTGATTTCGAGTATAAAGAAGGATTTGTTTTCATTGCTGCTAAGCAGAAACCTCGGGTGTATAGCTCTATCACTGTTTAAAGTAAAAGAAAAAAAAAACAAGATCATACTTTTATAATGTTAGTTTAAATACATAGAAAATTTAAATCAGAGAAATCCTTTGGCTTTTTTCTTTTTTTGCTGTATCGAAAACGTACCGAACCGTGACACCACTGTGTCGTATCGAAACGAACTGTGATTTTTGTTAACCGTTACATCCCTAATATATATATATATATATATATATATATATACACACACACACACACACACACACACATATATATATATATATATATATATATATACATATACACACACACACACACACACATATATATATATATATATATATATATATATATATATATATATATATGTGTGTGTGTGTGTGTGTGTGCGTGTGTGTATATATTTATATATATATATATATATATATATATATATATATATATATATATATGTGTGTGTGTGTGTGTGTGTGTACAGAATTATTAAGTCAGAATAATTAGAATTAAAGTCAGAATTATTAGCCCCCTGGTATTATTAGCCCCTGTTTGTTTTTTTCCCCCTAATTTCTGTTTAACGGAGAGAAGATTTCTAAACATTTATTCATTCATTCATTCATTTTCTTTTCGGCTTAGTCTATGGGGCAAAATCAATGGCAAAAGTATTGAATTAAAAAGCTTGTTAAATAGCACAAACGGAAAAAAATAATACACTGAATTAACAAGTGCTTGCATTTTAATGACTTGAATTCCAGGGTTTGTATTTTTAGATCCTGAAATTTAACATATCTGTTTATTTAAGCTTTGAATATTTCAATGAAAAATATTTCAAACACGTTTTCATACTTAAAAATTTAATAATTCTTATTCAGTTTCCAGATTTCACTTACAAAATATTTAATACCTTTTAAAAATACGATTAGTAATATTCAAAAGGCATATTTTAGTTAATTTAATTTCAGTTCAAATATTGGCTTCCATAAATTCAGTGGTTAAAATTTGACTGTTAAAATTCAACATTACATCCGGGAACTGCAGGAAAAGCAATAGATTGCAGATTGAAAATCGCCAGCTGCTCTTTTACCAGCAGGTGGAGATGGAATAATTTAAGATTTTTAACCCAGTAAACAGGCGAGAAAAAAGCTAATAAAGGCACAAAAGTAGCATTTAATATTAATATCAAAGCCTTGGACATTTGTCTCCCATGCTGGTATCGCCGGCCTGCGCCCTGCTCGGACCGGTGGGGTTACATTCACATAAACTTTCTTTTGATGAATATGATGTTACACATTCTCTATCTGTATTAACTCATTCTTTCATAGACGAAAAGTATTATATTGACAGCTAAAGAATATAAACGTCATAAAAGAGAAACCGGCGAGGAAGTAATAATAATACAAAATAGATAAACATAATTGCCAGGGCCAAGAACAATTAAGAACAAAGATATGCAAAATCAGAAAGATTTTATGAGAATGAACACAAAACAGTTAACTTGGAACTGTTAGACAGAGTGTTCACGTATAATTTAAGGTTGGGCATGGATATGGGACGTGTAATTTAAAATCATTTAACATAACGTGTGAATGCATTAAAGGAGCCACGTGAGTTATTCATACAGAACTGTCTAATATATGGCATAACCATAAAGGGTTATTATGAAGTGTTTGGGCTGTTTAAACACAGCTATGTCAGGATTGGGATAGGTTATATATTTTCATCATTTAAATTATTATTATTGTTATGATTATTAATATTATTTTTATGACATTTATTTAGGCTGTTGCGCTTTAAGTCATCCATGGTTCTAAATTAATATTTCTATTTATCCTTTTTAGCCATCAGTCTGTCTGCCTTTCTGTTCTTTTTTCTAATTTTTGGGGTTCTGCCACGGTAAACGTTTGCAAAATGTCTTTTCCAATTCACCTGTACCGCATGTCTTTGAATTGTGGGGTAAATCTGAGCACCTGGAAGAAATCCACGCTAACGCAAGGAGAACATGCAAACTCTACACAGAAACGCCAACTGATCCAGCCGAGGCTCGAACCGGCGACCTTCTTGCTCTGAGGTGACAGCACTACCTACTGCGCCACCGCATCACCATGTCTAATCATAATGGTTTTAATAACTCATTTATTTTAATAACTGATTTATTTTATATCTTAGCAATGATGACAGTAAATAATATTTGACTAGATATTTTTTAAGACACTTCTATACAGCTTAAGGTGGCATTTTAAGGCTTAACTAGGTTAATTAAGTTAACTAAGCAGATTACGGTAATTAGGCAAGTTATTGTATAACGATGGTTTGTTCTGAAGACAATCTGAAAAAGAATTAGCTTAAAGGGCCTAATATATTTGACCTTAAAATGGTTCATAAAAATTAAAAACTGCATTTATTTTAGCCGAAATAAAACAAATAAGACTTTCTCCAGATGAAAAAATATTATCAGACATACTGTGAAAATGTCCTTGTTCTGTAAAACATCATTTGGGAATTCTTTTAAAAAGAAAAAAAAAAAAATCAAACTGTAAAATATATATATATTTCTGGGTGTCACTGGGGGCGCAGTGGGTAACACAATGGCCTCACAGCGAGAAGGTCACTGCTTCGAGCCTCGGCTGGGTCACTTGGCATTTCAGTGTTGAGTTTGCATGTTCTCCCCATGTTGTCGTAGGTTTCCTCTGGGTGCTCTGGTTTCCCCCACAATTGCAAAGACATGCGGGTATTGGTGAATTGGGCAAGCTTAAACTTAGTGTTTGAGTGTGTATGGATTTCCATATGCTGGATAAGTTGGCAGTTCATTCCGCTATAACGACCCTAGATTAATAAAAAAAGAAAATGAATGAATGAATATTTATATTTGTGTGTGTGTGTGTGTGTGTGTGTGTGGTTTTAAATAAATAATAATAAACAATACTTCTAAAAATAATAATAAATAATATTCTTTATATAAATATTTGATATTGAGTTTAATTTTTTGTTTTATCAGTTTTAATGTTTAGCAGTTTAGTAGTGACTAAAGTAATACTAGGTTTATACTAGGGATGGGAAGATTAACCGATATGTATCGATACGCGGTCATGCGCGTGCACGATGCGAGTGCATCGGTAGAGCAGCAGAGGATGAATGAAATTTTGGAAGCAAATCGAGATGCATCGGTTTTTGCGAGATGCATCGGTTTTTCCAAGATACAGCTTATATTTTTAATATAGAATGTATTTTTTATTTATTAACAAGTGTTGTCAACCTGTTTTTGGCGCATAATTTAATCGACCTACTTAAAGTAAGCCTTAGCAACGGATTTGCGGATGTGTACACTTACACTACAACTGTATCAGGTGTGCGGATGAAGCTAGTGGTGCGCCCTCAGAAAGCGCGAGAAGCAAAACAAACATTTTATTCCCCACTGAGTTTTAAATCTAAAGTATGGCAACATTATGGATTTAAGGATGGAGGACATGACAGGACAGATGCAATTTGCAAAAGTGTGCCGCGCATCTGTAAAATACACGGGCAGTACGACTAATCTGAAATCTCACTTGAAGCGGCGCCACTGTGTTGTTGTGAAAGCTCCATCTTCCAGTGGACCTCTATTCTGCCGCCCTATGCGCGGATATAACTGAGGACGCGCCGGAGTCGCGGACCTCTGTTCTGCCGCCCTATGCGCGGATATAACTGAGGACGTGGGTGTCGCGGACCTCTATTCTGCCACCCTATGCGCGGATATAACTGAGGACAAGCGGGCGCTGATGGAGGTGTCGCGGACATAACTGAGGATGCGGGTGGTAAGGGGGGGTGTTGCGGACGCCGCCCTCTCTATACTGCCGCCCTAGGCAGCCGCCTAGGTCGCCTCTATGGACGTGCCGGCCCTGTTCATCTGCAAAGATATTCAGCCTAATGTCACGGAGAACGAAGGTTTTGAACACCTCCTTCTGTTAATTTTTATTTAATTATAATAATAATATTAATAATAATAATGATAAAAATAATGGGCGTCACGGTGGCACAGTGGGTAGTTTGACCACCTCACAGCAAGAAGATTGCTGGTTTGTTATATTTTTATTAGCCTGTTGTTTACAGTGACAGTGATGTTTCAAAGCAGCATAACACTGCTAGTTCACAACCTTAAGTTTTGAATATCAGTGGCGATATATACTTTTGTAAAACTTGTTTTCATAGTTGAAAAGTTAAATCACAATTCTTGTTGTGCAATGCTAAATTTATTTATGTTGAAAGAGTGCAAATATATATATTTTAATATATATTGCACTTATACATTCTGTTTATCTTGAAAATACTTAAATAATATGTGCTATATGTTCTAAAATGGCCCTCTACTGTAAACTGACACTTTGGCTCTGAGAGAAAAGCCAGTTTGTAAAAAAAGTCTTGGTTTTGCTTGGTTAATAAATAATCAATCAAACTCATTCAATGGCACAGCATCCTCTTTCACATAATCTCATAAACTTGATCTAATTAGTTAGTGCTGAATTATCGCATCGTATCGTGATATGGGTGTAAATCGTATCGTGTCGCATCGCAATATGTCACAAATGTATCGCTAATATATCGGATCGTATTCTTTGTATCGAGATGCGTATCGGATCGGCATTATAGCTTAGATGCCCAACCCTAGTTTATACAGTACTTTGTTCTTCAACGGGGGAAAAGATCCACACACCGCCGCTAGAAGGCGCCACTAACTCGGTTTAGTGCTCGTGTCCACAGAATATAAATTTCCCCGTTATTTAGATTTGAAACATTAAGTTTTATGGGTGAAAAACTGAATCATTTAATGAAAATGAGAATAAAAATAAATATGGGTTGTACAAATTGTTAGATTTCTACATGTAGTGTCATCAGCAACAGTAATGGTAATAGTAACAGTGAATTTTTCACAGTACTGAATATTTTACTATTTATTTTTATTCAGTTAATTATTTCTTTATTTTATTTTTGATAAAATTGCAGGTTTTAAGTTCTGTTTGTTAAAACCAAAAGTATCTTGCAGTACTGTTTTTGTAATAAATGGAAATAAAATTACATTTGTCTCCTCCCATTTTTGGCGATCTGAAAAATGGGCCGATTCGTGACTAAAAAACATCACTATGTAGTATGCTTGTTCATGCTGCTTGCAATAGCACTACTAAGTGTCATGGCAATGCTGGTAAAATTATGCCTGACAACTAGTTTGCTGTCAATAATATGAATACTCATGGATATGAAATGGATATTTTACTGGCCTTTTTTTTTTTTAAATCGGAATAATTTAAGTTATTAAGTTACATCTTAATTAAGTTTTACAAAATTATATTATTTAATTAAATGATAATAAATAAGTATTTGTCCGTTTTGGCTCTTAGGCAAGAAATTTGATTTTTGGTGCATGCCTAGTCCTCAAACAGTTATTTTTGTATTCATCAGGGGTTTCTTTCCATAATATATGTATTTTTTCTCCTTGATACTGAGAATTGACCAGTTCCTCTTACTTTTTTGAGTCCGTTGATTTGCTGAGCTTCAGCAGCTAGTTGGGTGATTGTCTCTCGTTCTCTCTCCAGTTCATTCTGTAACGTCTGCCGCCAATCCCTCTCGATTTTCAAGTCTGTTTCCAGCTGCGTCCTAAACAAAACGTGTCAATTAATATCCAGTTTCATTTTACCTTCAAATAAATGAGACACTGATACAATACTGACACTAATCCTTTTGGTCTACTTCTATTCGAAATTCGCCATCTCAAAACTTACATCTGCTTCTCTCTCTGGACTATCTGCTTTTGGAGACTTTCGGCTTTGTTTGTGAAGTCCTGCTTGAATTTGCGCACCCCGTCTTCGGCACTGGCCCGTTCCCTCTCGGCATCCTGCAATCTGGTGTAATTCAAACCAACTGGGTAAAACTACGGCTCTGAATGTAATGGAATGGGCGGAAATGTATTGAAACAAAGAGGTAACAAAATCAAAAGATGGCCATAATTCAACAGCCACAACAGAGCGGGAACAAATACAGAGCCAGATGACAGAAATGCTGCGCTGTGAAAGTTGAAATGAGTTGGAAATTTCAGAAAGGTTCGGGTTATTTTTATTTATAACATATTGTCGACAAAGGAGTGAATAGTTACGAGTAGTGAAAACATCAAATTTATTGAAGACTGAGATAAAAGACTCTTCATATTTGTGGTTTCTTTGACTATTAAATGTCACAGGTACATATTTATGCTAGAGAACCACATGAAGTATTTGCTCACTAAATAGAATGTGGAAAAACAGTCACCATCATCAAATAAAGTGCCCCAATTATGCTTTTTTCTATTACCTACAGTTTGATATAGTATATACCATAGCCATATGTGAATATAAAAATAAATGAAAAAGGTTATTGTCTCCCCAAAAAATAATAATAAATAAATTGGAAATGCCTGAAACAAGTTGTACGTTTAAACACAGATCTATACAGGTTTGTAACAAATCAAGAGCTTATTGTGAACAACTTCCATTTTGACCCCCAAACACTGTGGATATAGTTGAGGCCTGGAAAAGTTTGTGTTTTCAACATGTAAAATAGATACAAAGAAAGCTATTTTTTGTGAAAGCAATTAAAATTTGCCAGCATATGCTTGAATTTATACACTAAAAGCAAAGCCACTGTTACTGTTAATATCACTGTAGCTGTGTCCCAAATGGCAAACTTTGCACTATGCACTTACACACTGAACAGCATAGTATATGAATGTAGTGTTGTTCCAAGTGGAACACTAATATTTTTTTACAAAGCGGATATCCAAAACGCTTTCCTGATGACGTTTGACGGTTGCCAAATTAGTGAAATAAATGACCAAACTACCAAATAGTACCTGCCATGAGTATAACGCCCCATTCACACGGGGCTTCAGCATCAACACTTGACAGAGGGCGTGTCTGAAGATGGGGCTGACGCGATCGTCATAGCAGCTTAAGCCAATGAAATTAGTCAGCAATAGGCCACTGTCTGAGCTGGGGTATTTGCATACAGCGATCTGATTGGCTGACGCTTCCGTTGGCGCTTGAAAAGTTGAGCAAGTCCCAACTTTTGCAGCGTCCAACGCCACTTAAGCAGCGCCAACGGAGCCACAACGCAGTTCGGCAGTTCTGATCTCACCCATTCAAAGAAAATGGGAAGTGTTGAAGCTGACCGCATTTACTATCGGGGGTGCTATAATCCCTCTTGTAGCAGAATTTTGCCTTTACAATCCAAAATAAAGTAATCTGACATGAGCACCCCATAGCTCCACCTCATCCGCTATGTGAGCAAAGCAGCGCACGTTGAGTGTGTGAAGTGTAGAACAATCCACACTTTATTTTAATGGTTGAATAAGTGCATCATCCAGGTAATTAAAGTGTACTTAGAGTTTTCAGTGTAAATGCACTACTTACACTATTTACACTACAAAATGGCGTAGAATAAGCCTAAGTATGCGATTTGGGACGCACCTTGTGTTTACACACGGAGAGGAAAACCTACGAATTTGAAATTCAGTTATGGTGATGCACGCTTAGATTCTGATTTGATCTGTAAATGTTAAACCAGTCGAATCAGATTGGGTCATCAGAGAACAGTAAACCTTCTTGAAAGGCGGGGTCAAGAGAGACCAGATGCGTAAATGAACCAATTTTAGGCACTGTGAGGAAAGAGGTTATGCTGGAATGTATATTATGATCAAATCAACATGTTGTTGATCTTAAAAAGATACTACTGTAGAAGACCTCATAAAGGAAAATAAGACATTTAAAATAGCACGACAGGGGCACTTTAAAATGGGGCTAGTGAAGAACGATCATTAACACCGCGGATCGCCACACAACCAAGTATGTTAAGTATCAAAGAGCAAATTTATCCTAATATCAGAAGGAAATATCTTTGACAAGCTTGTATTGGTGCTCAGTATCTGTGCTAGCACATTTTACAAATGACATAGCAAGAGTTCTTGTCTGGCTGAGTAGATCTTTGTCGCTGTTTGTTGATTAAGGGAAAAAAAAACATGGAATTAGAGGAAGGGAGAAGATGAAGTAAAAATAAAACAAAAAACAAATAAATGAAAAGGGGAACAAAAGGGGAAAGAGGATGTAAATATCAGTGAATTTCAAATTCATCCCAGAGCTTTAAGAACTTGTTAAGCAGTGCTATCATAAAACATCAGAAATACGATGGCAATAAATCAACAGAGAAGAAAGGGAAGGATGATTCATGTGGACAGAGAAGTGGACATGACAGCACCACATCACCACAAGTAAAGAACACAAATGCTAAAGGATGAGCGTTTAGATGAGATAAAGCCATTCGATGTGCCTTCAGAACATATGCATGCAAAGTGCTTTGCATGCTATTGGGTATCTAGAAATTACTAGATCCTTGGAAATTCAGTTTGATTGATGAAACAAAAGCACTGATGTTTCTGACACCATCAATGTCCAATCATTTGATTTAGTCTGTAAGGCAGATATCACATCCTGAAATGCATTCGCACTGGTATGCTATATCTTATGCTCATCAAGGACACATTTAAAGGGACAGTTCACCCAAGAATGAAAATTCTGTCAATAATTCCTAATTCCTCATCCTAAACCCATTTTGTATTGTGGATTATATCTGGGAGCTCCCTCATCCTTCATAGACAGTGAGGTACAAAAGAAAAAACACTAAACGTACCAAAAAACATCCTCAAACAGACAAAATGGCTTCAGGGGTTCAATCAGAATGCTATCAAGCTGAGATCATACTTTTGTGCACACATTAAACAAAAATAACAACTTAAATCAACAGTTTCTTCTCCTCAATGTTAGTATAGGTCATGTGAGGAGATTTTTTTGGTGTTTTATGGACCTTGAAAGAGTTGGGACTATTGCTTTCTATGGAAGATGAGGAAGCTCATCTAAAATATCTTAATTTGTGTTCTGAATATGAGTAAAAAACTCAGGGGTTTGGAAAGGAAAGATGGCGATTTAATAAAATAATTTGTATCTTTGTGTGAACTAAGACTTCAATTGAATAATGTAATTTATTCCTGTGATTTAAAGATGAATTTTCAGCATCATTACTCAGTCTTCAGTGTCACATGAGCATATAGAAATCATTCTAGTATCCTGATCTGAGAAATATTTCTTGTTATCATCAATGTTGAAACAGTGGTTCTGTATAATATTTTTTGGCGGATTTATATCTTGACTGACATTTTTATTATTAGCAATTTCTTAAATTCTAAAGATCTAAACAACTAAATGTGTGAATGGTATTGTAATATTATATTTTGTATAAAAAGTAAATAAAACAAAGCTTTAAAAATATATATTTTAGAAAAAGGTTTAATGTTTATACAAAAGAAAAGGCCTATACAAATCTGGCCAAACAATATGAATATTTAAATGGTTATTTGTAACAATTTTCTAGTATTAATAACTTATGATCACCAATGAGTGAACTGCTTGTAACTAAACAAAATCATTGCCGATTTCCTAGTCTGCCAATGAGAGCCTGTAGACTTTTTAAATTTAGACTAACTGTCCACCTCAAAAATAACAACACGAGCTTACTAAGATAAAATAAATTCTGTCAATTTTGATTTCATTATGACATTTAAACACTTGAATCTGTTCTGAATACATTTCAGGAGTATGATAACCAAACGTTATGCTCGACGTGATCCAAAATCAACTAGGAACTGCTTTTCTCACCTTTGCTCTAGTTGTTTCATAGTTGCCGTAATTTGATTGGTCTTCTCCTCCAACCGTGCGATCATGTCATTCTTCTGTCTCATGCTGTCGTCTGAAGACTGTTAATAAACATAAATAATTTGACCATAAGCCATTTCAACCACAAACATGCAAACATCACTTTAGCCAAAAGTCTTTACCTGCATTTTTTGGTACATCTCCACATTGATGGCTTTTACTTCATCTAACTGGTGCCGGAGTCCAATCAGAGTGTCCTGTTTTTCATGGATGTCCTTTTCTAGCAGTTTCATGGCCATCTCCATCTCCTGCTTCATGCTCACCTGCACAACCAGCTCATTCTCCACATCCTGGTGCACATAAGAAACAGGTTTGACCTCTTCTTGATGCCAGTACACTATCTGAACAGCAGGCACAGACTCTTTATATAAACACACACCTGCCGGAGCTGACATTCCTCTTTTAGTTGGCGTCTAGCCTCGTTGTACATTTCATCCAGGCCCTGCCTTGACTGCTTGTACGTGTCCAACTCACAGCTCAAATCTCCTTCTGTAACCTGAGTGTAAGACATGCATGGTATAAAGTTGTGAATATACTATAATATATGGCTTGCATTTTGATTGTGAAATCTACCATTTGTAGTATTAGCATGTTTTAAATGTAAAGTTTAGAACGCAGAAAACATGGTTGCAAAAGAGTACACGAAAGGAAAAAAGTTCAGGTCTTTTATGTTTTATTTTTTATGTTTGTATGTAAGAAATAAACTTTTAATAAAATGGTTTATACATTACAATAAAATTCCAATTGTTCACATTAGTAAACAGGAACTACCAATGAAAAGTACTTCTAAATCATTTATTTTAATAGCTTAAGTTCAGCATTTACTTATAAACGATTGAAATGTTAGTATTATTTAGCTCTACGTTAGTATTATTTAACGGACCTAAACTATAACCTAACATTTTTTAACAAACATTAAATTTTTACTGTAACAAGCTGACTTTGCATTGTTATTTAATTTTAGTTAATGCATTAAATAGCTTATAACACCTCATTATAACAGGTAAAAAAAAAAAAATATATATATATATATATACACACACACACACACACACACATAATATTATATATATATATATATATATATATATATATATATAGTCTCTCTATATATTAATAAATAATATATACATATACATATATATAAATATACACACACACACATATATATATATATATATATATATATATATATATATATATATATATATATATATATATATATATATATATATATATATATATATATATATATATATATATACACACACACACACATATATATATTATTTGTGTGTATAGCAGGTCGCACACCAGAAGCGCCGCGACATGGCACGGACATGACAGTTTAAAGTATCACACACCAGACGCGCACATTTGAATGATATTTAACATTAAACTAATCAGATGGGGCTCTGTGGCGCGGCTGAAAAATGAACTGCGTCCTGAGCCGTGGCCGGGCGCCGCCAACAGCCGCCGACTTGCGGCGCCGGTGTGTGTGTGTATCCTGATAGAAACCTATGTTTAGAATTCTAAAATGCATGGCGCTGTGTGCCACACGTACACAGACACACAGACACACACGCACACACACACACGCAAGCGCACACACGCACGCACGCACGCACACACACACACACACACACACACACACACACACACACACACACACACACACACACACACACACACACACACACACATACACACACACACACACAAACAAAAAATATATATATATATATATATATATATATAAAAATGTAGAATACCGCAAGACGTTGTTGTGCTTTCATTAGAATGACAGAATTTTCGGTTCTGAGTTGGTGGTTTTCTTCCTGCAGCTTGATTATGTTGTTTTTCGCTATTGCCAACTGTATATAAAAAGATGTTAACAAAGTTAGTACTGAATATTTCTATTTAAAAGTAAAGACTTTGAATTTAAACAGTACCTCTTCTATGAGTTTGGAGTTGTTTTTTTCTAATGACTCCACGCGCCCCTGCAGGCCTTGCACTGTAGAACTTTAAACAAAATGTAAAAATAATTTGGGTAAAGTTTCACCAGTTTTAATATGCCACAGTCAGTAGCACTACAAAATGTAGCCTGATTTTGCTACTAAATAACAAAATAAGAAAAGGTAATTGTGACTTTTATTATGAAACTGAAACTTGACAATCGTAATTGTAAGAAAAAAGTTTTTGTCTCACAATTACAATTGCAACATGCATTTGTGTGTTTTATTTCACAATTCCAAGAAAAATTTATTGAGTCACAATTATATTTTTTATTTATTATATAGTGGGGGAAACAAGCTTTAATCAAATACTATTTATCACAAATGCTTTTTTTTTTTAAAGATGAACTTACTTCAGCTGCCTATTTAATTCTTCAACATAGTTCTTCTGATCCAAAATAGCTGCAATCTGTCCATTCCTATTAAAAACATATTTCCAATAGTTAATTATAAAGAATACTATAATTACAACAATTTAATGTGACAAATTATTCACTAACTAACCACTTAATTTAAAATATGCTGTCTACTAAGCATACTTTCTACCTTTCTTCACTTCTGTAGTCATCAATGTCATTCTTCAAGTACATGGAGAAGTCTATTACACCAACCTGTGGATTCCAGTGCTTGACATTAGCATTTCTCAAACAGAAGCAAATGTCAGGGTGTTAAAAATGGCCAATACACAGTCCATACTTGCGTATCGAGGTCTTCACCCTTCACACACAAGTTTGCATCAATGACGTTCAGTCCCACCAGGAGCCCAACAATGACAGCGCCTTCCTCCTCCAGCATCACCGCTGAGCTCTCATAAAACTCACTGCAAATACACACAAATACTCATTTATTTAAGTAATAAAGCAAAACTATAGATACTTCAGGATACCTTTGTTATGATGACATGACCACTTCAATTTGTAAACTAAAAAAAAATCTCTAAAAACACACCATAGAATGCTCTATTATAGGGCTGTGCGATTTGACCTAAAATCAAAAACTCCATTAATTGAACATTTTAACTTGATTGATTAAATGAAAAGATTATTTTTTCTTTTGCCCTCATAGCTCACGAACATGTTTTGTGAGAGACTTTTGAATAAAAGGTGCATCACTTGATTTTATAATAATTGAGGGAAACACACACTATCTACTATCTATGATTATTTATTGAACATCAACGTTGAACAACTGAAATTAAAACACACATTGCCTAAAGACAACAGTCTGAATCTGTTTTATGTATATAACTTGCACTTTTCATGTTTTTCATATTAAAATATAAACACTATGCAGCATCTCTTCTAAATAAAATACCTCTTGCATATCCATTAAAAAATATTTTAAACAGTGCATTTATTGAATCTTCTGTAAGGCAATTTTTGAATGTAATGGATAATATGCTGTCTCAAGGCTTCTTTAAAGCAGCTTCCAATCATCGTGAATGTAGTGCAAAGTAAAGCTCGAGAATGGGTCAATTGTCCTACTTGACCAGAGATCAGATGTGGCTGCAAAGTGGCCACAGAAGTAAAAAATCAAGGCTTAACAACAAGGTCACATGACTCCACACACGGTAGGGAAAGTAATTGAAAAAAAAAATTGACCTGGAAACATACAGGGTCTGAATGACGACTTTGATTAATCGCCAAGCCCAACTATTACGGCCCAATCCTAATTCTACGCCTTAGCCTTTGCCCTTACCCATACCCCTCATTTTGTGCGTTCACATAGAGGGGTAGGGGTGTTCCAATTCTCTTTAGCTTGAAGGTGTAGGGCTAAGTAAGGAGATCCACAAATTAGTACTTTTTTCATTATTATGAAGTTTTACGACAAACAAACATGTGTTTTAATATATTCATAACCGCGTTCGTGTTTTACCGTCATGCTTTTTAAAAAAAAAAAACTCTAAAATAAAAAACGCTAAATTTTGCAATCTATAATCCATAATCATAACTCCTGTACAGCAACCCCACAACAATCTGACACTCGAGGACACTAGAATACCCTGTCAGAAAAGTCTAGTGGCTGAGAATGAGCTTTTTACAGTGCCTGTTATGATGTAAAGTTGTTTTTGTATGTTTTTATAGATGAAAATGGCCACTGTGTAAATACACAGTATAGTTCAGGGCTTATTGCCACATTACATCATAGATAAATACCAAAAAATAATACAACTGGAATAACTACACCAAATGTGATCATCTGGTCTCATATGAAGCATGAGACCACGATGACATGATGACGTGTGCAGGTGCTATAGTGCTGTCCCAATTCTTAGGGGTAAATCTGCACAATTATATATATATATATATATATATATATATATATATATATATATATATATATATATATATATATATATATATATATAGTTATATAAAAAATACATAATGCAAGGTATTTTTAATAAATTGCAAAAAATCTATTTTCATTTTAATAATTTTGCATTTATTTAATGTAATTCCACAAGGATGCATTCAATTAATAAAATGTGGCATTAAATATTGCTGTTTCCACAAAAAAAAAAAAAAAAGCAGAGAAACTGCTTTCAACAATAATTAATGTTTCTTAAATGCCAAATCAGCATATTAGGATGATGTTCCACTGAAGAAATAAAGCTGAAAATGTATCTTTGACATCAAACAAAAAAAATTACATTTTAAACATTAATATCAGTAACATTAAAATCAGTATATAAATTATTCATTTCCCTGTTGTACTGATTTGAATTCAGATTTAATGAGTATATGAGGCTTTTTAAAAAATCTTCCTGACCCCTTTCAAATAATAATGTGCATACCAACTCTCAACTTTTAAATCCCAGTCAGCAGCAGCAGAAGTGCTTTTTAGAGGGTTACATGTGATGCAGACCCTCTAACAAACACTGGTCACTGAGCAGGAAACACAAGACTAGTTTGTCTGAGGCAGATCTTATCACTCCTCTAATCACTAACGCTCCACCACAACTATTGTGACAAAGGAAGGTTACTTAAGACAGGTACAGGAAGGGAAAGTACTAACCTAAGAATGTCTTTCCTGGTGATGAGGAGGCGAAGGTAATCAGCTAATTTCTTCTGCATCAGTGCCAGTCTCAACCACGCTCTGGCTCTGCCCAGAGGAGTCCTGAAAAACAGATGCAAACATGTTCAGCATTGTACAGACAAACAGAGACATAGACAGAAAGAAGTGCACTTTCTCCTTCACTGTTACTAATTTAAAGGGGAATTATCATGCTATTTAGAAGTGTTTAAAACATACATGTTTAAGGGTTCAATTAAGTATGGCTGAACAAGATCAGCTTTGCCTTGCATACAAAATAGCCATGGGCCGGTATAAGATTTTGACAGAATGATAACCTTGGAAATAGATATTACGGTTTCATGGTTTTGAGATTACTGCTCTATAATATTTTATTTTTAAATGTCTGATTAAAAAACTAAGCCTTTTTCCCCTTTGTACACAATTTACTTTAATTTGGGAAACATTTAAAATATTTTGGAGCAGTAAACATGTCAGGCTCAATACTTCAACTCAACTCAATTTATTTCTAGAGCACTGTCACTGACAAACCACAATGGGTACCAAAGTGTTGTACATAAACACATAAATACACATGCAAATATACACAAAACCAAAATACATAAACTCATATCACATGATTAAAAGCTAAAGAAAATAAGTGTGTTTTTAGTGACCTCTGAAAAGACTCAAAAGATGGAGCTGTTCTTAAGGAGAGTGGAAGATCTTTCAAGAGTCTTGGAGCTGGTACTGAAAAAGCTCTATCACCTCGACATTTTAAGCGCGATCGTGGAACTGACAAAAAGAGACGAACCTTAGAGCGAAAAGATCTCTGGTGCATGTTAAGTAGCTCAGAAATATACTCAGGGGCCAGGCCTAGGAGGGATTTAAATGAATTATTGACTTCAGCTGTTATCATTAGTTTCAAAAACACTGACTTTTTAAAAAATTTAAAACAATATTTTTAGAGATCTTTTCTACTGGAGATACTGTTGTCCTAAAAAACAAAAAAAAAAATGTAAATAAAAAATCTTACTCATACCTTAGGAACGGTATTACAGAAAATGTTGACTGTTTTAAATCTTTGACTTTTCCAAACTGCTGTATATCTTGAACACGTTATCATCCCATGCCTAATCCAAAAGCACACTTTCTTGACTCATTCTAAGGCAAATCCTGTTTAGCGATGTTGCGGGTGATAGGACCACATACACTCAGATCACACACACATTTTTATTACCAGGAGAAGCACACATAAAAGATTTCCACTCTTGGTTATGTAACCAAAAGCCATGCTCGAAAGAAAAAATAGATATTTTATTTTCTTTGAAAAATTAGTTATGACTCGGAAGTAAGATTTTGGGTCAAAAAAAAAAAATCTGTTACCTCCAAATATTTTTTTGAAACTTAAGCCAAGCTTGAGCAGTGCAAATAACTCTGAATGTATGAAATAGCAATAGCTCACCCCTTTAAATCAATCAGACCTATACATCAACAAATTAAAAAACATTATAAAGAATTTTACAGACAAAAGAGGAACAAACAAATGGTGGACGTGCCAGAGAGAGACAGCAGGTGAATGTGCGTATAATGTCTGACCTCAATATGTTTCCCACCTGTCTACCACAGTGACCTTTAGGCTGTGGGTGTTTGTATGTGAAACACTGTGGTATAAATAGTTCATGCGCTATTAATTGTTGAACTGTTTATTTAAGCTTATATTGTTATGATGTTTTTCCCTCTCTTTTATTTGCTATTATATTGCTTTCATCTTTTTTTGTTATTATGTTTCTCTATATTTATTGCAAGCTCTGACAATACTGTATTTTTAGTCATGCCAATAAAGCCATTTTGAATTTGACTGACAGACTGAAAGAGACATACAGACAATCAGAGAGACAGACAGACAGTTAGACATACAAACAAAGACAAACAGACAGACAGACATACACACATAGAAAAACAAACAGACAGACAGACAGTCCGACAGACAAACAGGCAGGCAGGCAGAGAGACAGACGGGTGGACAGGCATAGATAAACAGTCATATGCATGAGTTTGGAAATAGGCTTTACTTACAGTTGCAAGTTTCAGTTTTGTCAGGGAACTAGAACTGAAATTTGCACTTCCCTATTTTTACAGCACATCTCTTGGTGTGCTGAGGATTGGGTGTGAGAGAACAAGTGTTTTTAAATAAATGTTTTTAATAGTGGTCTCCACTTTGTATTGGAGTCTTTGGATGATTCATGTAGACCAAAAGAAGTCCTCCAGATTTGCAAGCAAGATAATCAATGTAACTTTAAGGCCAATAATGGTGTTTAGTACTGCACATACTTTAGGCCAGGAAGGTCTCGTACACTGGCTGCGATTTCTCCTGCTTCTGGGCAAAGCTTCTCCACCATCTCCAGAGGCCCCCACAATGACTTGTTGTAACCAAGAAACGATTTCTTCACTGATAAATAGAGACAAATGTGTTTGTTAAACAGCTCCATGTCAAAATCTGACACACAGTTCTTTGAAGAAACATCACTTCACAGGAAATATTCTAATTTAGTGCAGCGCTGGCTCAGCGGACAAGAACTTCAGATGATCTGTCATCTGAGAATGAATAAAACATGCATTTCCTCATTTTCTTTTCCTATTATAAATAAACATGGTATAACACTTATTGACATCTGTCTTGTTTCTAAGAATAGCACTGGCATAGAATTATGGAAAATATACTTAACACCAAGTTTTTTTATGAACCATTTGTCACATAAGTGTGTATTAATGTTTAAAAAAGCTAATAAAATAGATGAAATCCAAGAATTTAATTAGAAATAATACATTTAATAGGCTACCAGTAGTCCCAAATAAAATATAATCCACAAGTTAAGCAGGTTTAACAACAAAAAGATAAAGCCAAAGGTCTGCCCAGGGTGTGAAATACACATTGACGATCAGGGGGGTCAAATTTTTTGTTATTAGTTTGCTTAAATCTTCAGTGAATCAAATGTATATTTATTTAAACCACATCTAATTTACTATTAACTATTACTATTATTTACTAATTACTATTTGTTTTACTTTTAGGCTATACATAGAAACAAACTCCTACTTTACAAGAAAAGTGTCTCGTGAACACTTATGTTGTCCATCGGTGCTGCAGATCAGCCAGTTTCAGACTGTTGAATGATTTTATTCACGCAAAGATTGATTGGTTCGATTATGCATTCACAAAAGTATGCACTGTTATAGGGGTAGTCAAAAGTGTTTAGATTATCTATTATTTTAAATATTAATATTATTATTTAAAATTTTCCCAGTGATGGGTTGTGGCTAGAAGAGCATCCGCTGCGTAAAAACGTGCTGGATAAGTTGGCGGTTCATTCCGCTGTGGCAACCCCAAATTACGAAAGGGACTAAGCCGACAAGAAAATGAATGAATATATGAATTATTTCAAATACATATCCAGCAAACTTTTCCTCACTATTTAGAGAACTGACCAAGCATTAATTAGGGGGGTCAATCCCTGTAATTCACAGCCTGGTTCTGCCTGCATTTAATCATCAACACTATCACTCTCTATTATTTTTTTTAGAAGATTTATTTATTTATTTATTTTTATCGGGTAAGCTGAATTGTCCGTAATGTAGGTGTGTGAATGAGTGTGTATGGATGTTTCCCAGTTATGGGTTGCAGCTGGAAGGGCATCCACTGCATAAAACATATGCTGGATAAATTGACGGTTCATTCCGCTGTGGCGACCCCAGATTAATAAAGGGACTAAGCTGAAAAGAAAATAAATTAATAAATGAGTTTTTTCATGTACTTAAAAAAAAATTGCTCATCAGTGCCAATAGCCTAATGGTGCGCCAACATATACTGTAGCATCATATAGAGATCCTGAATTAGAGTTCCAGCTCAGGAACCTTTCCAAATCGCACCACTTCCTCTCTTAAATTTGCTTCCTGTCTAGCTAACTGTCCCATCATAATAATGGATAATAACTTGTCTTTAAACTTTATCTGTGTAATGCAGTAGACCAACTGGCACTTCTCATAGCACTTACATATTACTGCTATGTTTTAAAATAGTCTAGGTTGTTTGAATCTCTAGCCATTTTCAAAAATTAGCTAAAGATCTTTTTAATGTCGACCTTCTATACTAACTTTCTACTAAATGTTTTTTACTGCATTAGACTTAATTGGGAATTGTTTTGATTACTTTGATTATGCACATTTGTTAGCTGCTTCTGATAAGTTTACATACATGTTAATGTTAAACTAAATGAAATGGAAGTGGCTAACAACAACATTGATTATAAAGGTTACATTTGAATAAGTGTTAAAAATGAAACTGAAACTTGTATGTGGGAAATACCCATACATACAAAAACAAGTAAATAAAATATACTCAAACGTCTCTCATTTGAAAGCAACTTTATTGTATGCATGTGGGCCAGTGTCCAGCAGAGTTTAGCTCTAACTTCCTTTAACACACCTGCATGGAAGTTTCTAGTACACCTAGAAAGAGCTTGATAAGCTGGTTCAGGTGTTTTTAATTAAGGTTGGAACTAAAATATGCACGACATCAGCCCTCCAGGACTAAGGTTGGACACCCCTGGCATACAGTATGTTAATTGCATTATACAAGTTACTTTGGAATATAAGACTCCAAAAAAAAACAGTAGCCAAAATACCAATTAGAAATCTTTAAAGAATGAAATGATTATAATGTTGTGTCTAACTAGTTAGCAGATGGTTCCTGGTTGTTGGCTATGAAGGTAATTCAGTTGCGAAACTCGAGAGCTTGCAAATGTAAATGTGAGCACTTGTGATAATAATATTTGTATGTGTAGGTTGAAATGTACACTTACAGCTCTGATGTGAACAGCTGAAATCCTCGATTTGCACACACACACAACAATCCACACACTTGTGTTTTAAATTCGAAGTTGCAGATTAATAGTTGTGTATTTGTAAAATGTCATTCACAAATACAAAGTGACAGACACACGTGTGCACGGCAAATTTGACTGCATCTTCGCTCTACAACCACAGGTCGGCACTCACAACCTCTCAGATTCGTCAGTACAACTACAAATCTCCCGCTCTCTGACTTTTGCTACACATCTCCCGCGATCTCTGTAGCAGAACTCATCTGTGCACTCGCAGATGCAGAGGCGTGAGCAGCGCTGGGCAGGGGAGGGGCGGGGCAGGTGTAAAGCTGTTTGATTGGCTGATGCCTGACCAATGAACAATGCCAGCAGCCAACAGGACTGAGGTGCAAAATAATCATTTCCCACGATTATTTTATTATTTAGCGTTTATTTAAACTCTTTTCTGAAGAGATTCTTGTTAAAAATAATAAATTCTGTGGAAATGTACATACCAGTAAAAGAGCAGCAAAGCCAGTTTATTGGCTAGAGCCAGCCAATGAGATGGGGCGTTTCTGTTTGTCAGGACACAGGACAGCTCACGTTGTTGGAGGCCTCGAGCAATCAGAGGGTAAGTTATGATTTTTAATAATTATCTATATGTTCAATACTGTTAGCTAAGCTAAGGACTGTGCTGGGTGCTTCTCTTGTTTGTTTCTTATATAAGAAAACAGTTATGAGTTATCTAGGAGCTGCTTTCAATCATGTTATATGGTTCTAAAGATACGATTCAACCCACATGAAATAAGAAGTTGTAATAGTATTTATAGTAAATAATAGTACGTTTTTGAACCATACTAACTATAGTAAACTGTATTATACAGTATATATTGCAGTATCTACAACTTTGTTAATGAATGCAACAGCACACTGTAGTATTAACTAGCATCAACTTTAATAAATTGAAGTATACTTACACACACACACACACACACACACATTAATAGCAATTAAAAATAACACTAGGCGTTTCAGTTTCTTACAGATCATACCGGTTTTTGTTATTATAACCTGCATCATGTCTATCTATCCATCTATCTATTTACATGTTTGTGTACAGTGTGTCCTTTATATCACTTTTTTAAATTATGAACGTTACTAACTATAGGTTATTTCTCAGTTTCCTGTAAGGATGGAGTGACAGGAGAGATCAGCATGTTTCAAGTCGATGAGGAACTCAGAGAAGCTGCATAGCTTGAATAGGATGTTATTTATGCTAAAGATGACATGATGATCCAGCTCATCTACAAACACTTCAAAATGATTCAGATCATTCAAGAGGAAGCCGACTTTATTTTCTCTTTTTTCTTGCCAAGATGACTACAGATTTGAACAAAACACACACTCACCCACAAACACAACTTTTATTTTGATAATTGTTTAATGTAGTATTTTTACACTTTACTGTAAGGCAGGGGTGTCAAACTCAGTTCCTGAAGGGCCGTAATCCTTCACGTTTTCAGTTGCAACCTTGCTTCAACACACTTAAGTGAAAGTTTCAAACAAACCTGAAGGACTCAATTAGTTTGATCAGGTGTGTTTAATTAGGGTTAGAACTAAACTTTGCAAAGCTGCAGCCCTCCAGGAACTGAGTTTGACACCTGTTCTGTAAGTGAAATGTAATTTGTCAAATAAAATTTACAGTCCAAATAAGTGCAGTGCAAATGTCTAGTTACTTGTATTGAAATATTTCAGGGTTTTTCCTTGTTCATAATGAGATGGAGGTGGTAAATCCAACTTCATCATTACCCATCAAATGTTATCTCCTCTTTAATACTTTGCTCAAGCCTTAACTAATGGTCAGAAAGCAAGCCATTGTGTAAAGCTGGTTGATGCTCGCTGTAATAGAGAGAGATGATGACTGTTCAGCTTATGTTGCTTAACCCTGCAGATGAGATGCTCAAAGTGGACCCTCAGCCGAGCGATGGACACTGTCTCCCTCACCTAGTTGCTCTTCCTTTGAACACGCATATCATGTTGAAGGATGCAAGTTGTGGACCTAAATCAGATGTAATGCATGTAGATGTAAAAATTAGAAAGAAATGAAACTGCTTTAAAATGTATTAGGTTTTACATATAAATACGTGTTCTTAACAGATTTGTTTCAACTTGATATTTGCATAATAAATGGCATTAGAATGTTTAGTTTTAAACAGATAGCTATATTTCAATTTTTTCAAATTTAAGCTATATATATATATATATATATATATATATATATATATATATATATATATATATACATACATACATACATACATACATACGTACATACATACGTACATACAAGTATACTTCAATTTATTAAAGTTGATGCTAGTTAATACTACAGTGTGCTGTTGCATTCATTAACAAAGTTGTAGATACTGCAATATATACTGTATAATACAGTTTACTATAGTTAGTATGGTTCAAAAACGTACTATTATTTACTATAAATACTATTACAACTTCTTATTTCATGTGGGTTGAATCGTATCTTTAGAACCATATAACATGATTGAAAGCAGCTCCTAGATAACTCATAACTGTTTTCTTATATAAGAAACAAACAAGAGAAGCACCCAGCACAGTCCTTAGCTTAGCTAACAGTATTGAACATATAGATAATTATTAAAAATCATAACTTACCCTCTGATTGCTCGAGGCCTCCAACAACGTGAGCTGCCCTGTGTCCTGACAAACAGAAACGCCCCATCTCATTGGCTGGCTCTAGCCAATAAACTGGCTTTGCTGCTCTTTTACTGGTATGTACATTTCCACAGAATTTATTATTTTTAACAAGAATCTCTTCAGAAAAGAGTTTAAATAAACGCTAAATAATAAAATAATCGTGGGAAATGATTATTTTGCACCTCAGTCCTGTTGGCTGCTGGCATTGTTCATTGGTCAGGCATCAGCCAATCAAACAGCTTTACACCTGCCCCGCCCCTCCCCTGCCCAGCGCTGCTCACGCCTCTGCATCTGCGAGTGCACAGATGAGTTCTGCTACAGAGATCGCGGGAGATGTGTAGCAAAAGTCAGAGAGCGGGAGATTTGTAGTTGTACTGACGAATCTGAGAGGTTGTGAGTGCCGACCTGTGGTTGTAGAGCGAAGATGCAGTCAAATTTGCCGTGCACACGTGTGTCTGTCACTTTGTATTTGTGAATGACATTTTACAAATGCACAACTATTAATCTGCAACTTCGAATTTAAAACACAAGTGTGTGGATTGTTGTGTGTGTGTGCAAATCGAGGATTTCAGCTGTTCACATCAGAGCTGTAAGTGTACATTTCAACCTACACATACAAATATTATTATCACAAGTGCTCACATTTACATTTGCAAGCTCTCGAGTTTCGCAACTGAATTACCTTCATAGTTGGCTGTGTGATGATGGTTGAACATACCCTTGAGGCCATGTTTCAGGCAGTGCTCCATGACAACAAAGAACTGTTGCAGAGGCGGATAGTCAGAGTCCAGAGTTCGTCCGAAGCTCAGAGCTGACTCGATCAGGCCTTTGATGCTAAGCTTAGCCATATTAAGCAAGTTTGCTCGCTCCATTGCCATGGGATCCCGAAAGGCTGGAAGACACACAGCACACAGACAAATGTATCATAGCAAAACATTACATAACCTAAAGAAGAACACACTGAAAACTCATCCCAGCACTTCAACCTCTGGCGGTTTCCTTAAGACTAGCATGTGACCACCCTTTGCATGGATGAGATTAAATTTTAACAAATCTTTAAAGGGATAGTTCACCCAAAACTGAAATGTTGCAATAATTTACTCACTTTACTTGTTCCAAACTGAATTGGGTATCTTTGTTCCATTTAACACAACATTATTTTTAAATTAAAAGCAAAAAACATCTAAGCATTAATTTCCATAGTATTTGTTTACAGACAAAATAAACCCAAGTGAAGAGTAAGTAAATTTACATTTTTAGGTGAACTACCCTTTAAAACCCTTTGATTGTATTGTATCATTCATTAGTGCTTCACAGGACATTTCACTTTTTACATTTCCTGCTGCAACGACAGATACAACTTGAAGTAGGAATCAATTTTGTCTTATCTGTGATACATTGGACCCAGTTTTACCCATCAGGCTAATCAATACTTCTTATGCAAACACATTCAAACTGGCTCTGTCTAACAAGCACACTGGCGCTGTGCTAATATACTGTATACTTCCTGTTTATGTTGTTCAGTTCCTATTAAGCAAATGAAGCTTCATTCCCTCAGAATTTGAACAGATCTAGGATATACTAAATGCACATATGAAAACAAACCAAGGCACTCTCCATGACATCATGCTATTATGACATCATTCAGAAAATGTTGCATGGCAAGCCATTTTAGCATGTTGCTAAAAACTACCTAGTGACATTACACTATATCTCATGTATACTTTGTAAATTATACTTTGAAAGGCTGCAGATTTGACTATTTGTGTGCATTAAGATATTGTAGACAGAATCTGTGGGCAATTTTTGCTATTTCTGCACAGAACTTTGTAAAGAATCTGCAGATATTTGAGAATAAAGGAGGTGTGCGAGTCTCTCATGTAATACATCCACTAAAAGACAGAAAATATTACTTTACAAACTATATTGTATAGAAATCATCAAAATAATAATGATAAATATGACTAATGAAATTAATATAAAATCTGTGGAGTTTCTGAAGATTTCTGTGGGCGCAGATTCTGCATGGGCCTACTGAGTAATTCGCTTGTTAAGTGTGACATCGTGCAAAGCAGCTACCGGGTAAAAATCGCTCCATCAAACTGTACGTGGAGGCTGAACAATTGGTAATAATAAGTGTTTACCAAGTGCTGTAATACTTTTGAAAATCACTATCACTGGATGGATGATGGATGGATGATGGATATCCATGCCTAATATCAAATGGCCAGAAAGTGATTTGTTTATATATATTGTTAAAATATTGGCGTATGTGATGCAAAATGTCCAGAAATCCATGATTTTATATAAAATTCACTTTAATGCATGATATGACTAAAAAGTGGTCAAAAACCCATACTTTTCTAAATGCAAATGAATAGCGGCTTGGACCAAAAACAGTATTTGTTATTCCAACATCTTGATTTAAACAGATAATGACTATAACACAACAAGTATCCTCAATTTAACTACAAATCATTACTTCTGCTTGTTTTTATATCACAATAGGCATTATTCCAGTATTTATTATTTAGTAATTGTAATCATTTTTTTTGTCAAAAACAATTAAACAATGCGTGTAGCAATGATATCTCAAAAATGCTAAGTTACTAGCACAATTGGAAAGCGTAACTTAGCTACAATTTCAATAGCCAATTCACTAATGAACAGCTGACAAATAACTAAATGGAAAAAGAGTTGTTTGTAGATAGTTGTCACCCTGTTGGAATGCTAATAAATGATAGTAATAATGGCAACTAACTCACTGAGCTGGCAAAAACAATCTAGTCAGGTTTAATGTAGCGTTAAGCTAAATGATAATACGGCTTGCCATACACACAGACCACATCTGAATAACTGAATCCCAACAGCAGCCTCAGAAATTAATGTCGCCCATAACCTACCCCTGGCACCCCATTCTTCGGTAAAAGGCGACGTTTTAGGCTCTGTCACTTTGGGAAGCACATGAATGCCACCAGAGAAGGTTTCTGAAGCCTTTCTGGCTAGCGCGAATATGGGCGCCTGCCATCTCCCGTCTCCAGATTTCATGGCAGGGCTGCTCGCTTTCTCGCCGGCCGATTTATCCTCCTGCAATCTGAGGATCCCGAACACTTGCGTTCTCTCTTTGTTGCCCTCTGCTTCCGCCAACACAAGGTCCTGTTCTGCAGGTGTCGCCATCGTGAAAGTGAATCTCACACTGTTTAGGGTAACGCTTCACCTAACAGCCAGGGCGGTGATGTGTTGAGCGGCATTGATAAACGCTGGACGGCTGTAGCTCGAGCGCTTTCCCTTGTGATGCTTCTTGTCAACGCCCCAGAGGCGACGTGTGTTTTCCATTCATATGATCATGGTATCTTTAGAGAACAAATGGCTAGATTGTCGATTTGTTTACACCCGAGCACTCCTGCACGATCCGTCTGCAGCAAAGGGGTGGTGTCATAACGATTAAAAAAAGACGTAATTCAGGGGGCGAGTATGGATATACTACCCTCTACCGCCTGTATGGAACATTGTCCTGAACGATGATGTAGTATTTCATTTACAAAATTATGACATAACAAGCCAGACAACTGTTACAAACTATTACTGGAATTATGCGGGACAATATGGAGACATTAAGAGAATCTATTTCTGAACAAATCTTTCTCGTTCACTCATGCACTAATTCATATTCACTAACATGAAGCAAGTGACTGCTTTCATCAAATTAATTCTCGAAGCCCTTCCACGCTTAAGTTTTGGAGCTTTAATCCAGACAGAGACTGCGTTTTTGTTGAATCCGATTTAAAACTTTCCAAAGTGCATCTAGAAACACGTTTCTATAGTGTGAATTGTGGAAAAAAACAGCCTTTAAAAACCATTGAAATATGAACAATTCAGTTTTAAGGAAGATGGTGGATGACTGTTGTACCACCATGTTGGCTGATCTGCAGTTTGATAGATTAGTTATATGTCAGGTAAGGCAAGGGCTACAAATGATGAAGAATGTTTACTTATACTTGTTCTCCAATGGATTACACAGACATTTTTTGGGTGGATGCTTATGGATAATATTTAAATAACACTTGAAAACATATTTGCATGCTAACAAATTTAACGCTAAGTTTTCAACATCACAACATTAATTCTGTTAGCATAAAAATGTACATAAACTGATTATTTTTCACTTGTGAACAGATAATCTCTTTTTAACAAAGTGAAAGATTAAGTGACAGATTATCAGTTTAGTGAACAATCATAAGCCTATCAAAACCTGCTTGTCACCATCAACTAGCCCAGTGGTAGGGAACCTATGGCTCGAGAGCATAATGTGGCTCTTTGATCAAAAATATGTGGCTCTCCAGCTTTCTCCCTTCACAAATATTTTATAGTTTAAAACTATTATAACTGTCGCTAGAAATCAGTATCATTTTATTACAATTGTCTTTTTATTGTTTTTTTTTTTTTACAGCCAATTTAATAAAAACTACCACAAGCAGAAGTGTCGACCATTGCACGGGCAAATAACTAGCATTTCTTTGTTAACTACGCGTGCATGTAATTATCATACAAACATAAGTTGTTTGCTCTTTATTTTCTAAATATTAGTATAATGGGATTTCTGTTCTTTAAAACAAGCCACAAATGAAATGTTGCTGCATAGGCTACTTTCATTTGAATTAATTTAAGTAACAGTGTTAATTTTTAAAATAGTAAAATGTTTGTTTATTTAAAATTGGGCTGCATTTCAGAAAAAAAGGAGTTAATTTACCAGAATTTAAAGACATTGTCCTTTCATCATTCATGTGAGGCTTCATGTTTGTTTACTTTTGAGTTGTGCATAACCTGGAAAGGTTTAGTTTAAACCGTTATTATTTTAGTAGTAGTAACAGGTATATATAATTTTTTAAGACCAAAATTCATGAGAAACAAAAATTCACAATTTAGCTGAAATTTTGTAGTTTGTAATTTTTTCCCCAAATATTTTGCATAAATGTAATGGTGTTATCTTTACTAAAAGATTGTTTTAATAAATACATAAATCTGTTTTGTTCCAATGCAGCAAAATATAGTTCTTATATTTACTGGGAAACGGATCAAAATATTCATTTTCAAAATGGGGTGTACTCTATTATGTACTCATTTATTTTTATATATATATATATATATATATATATATATATATATATATATATATATATATATATATATATATATATATATTTATTTATATATATATACACACACACACACACCCCCCAATGGCTCTTTAAAAAACGCATTTGCCAAAAATAAATCAGAAATGGCTCTTTGCTGAAAAAAGGTTCCCGACCCCTAACCTAGCCTAATGGTGCAGTCTCAGGTATAAACAAATGTGTCAACAATGAAGAGATGTTGAATAGGACAGAAAAGCAACCTTTAAAACAAACTACTTCTGTTATATATGACAAACATAGCCAACTTTTCACCCTTATACTAAACTCCCAGTCGAAGGATTCCAACTGAAACAAATGGATTTTGTCAATGATGATTGAACAACAAAACAAAAGTAAATATGTCTGAACATTGAAGAGAAAATTTTCATTTTAGTCATTAATTACTCACATGTGTGTTTTATTGCTGTACTGTATGCCTTAGTTTCTGACCACAAAATAAATTCAGTAAATCTTATCATTCTCACGAGTCTATGATAGAATAGCGTTAACCTTTTGAAAAAGAAGAAGCAACAGTATCACAGAAGGGTGTCATGTTCTAGGATATACAAGAGTTTGGTGGAAAACACTTTTTGTGCTTGTGCATGTCTCCTTAGTATTGCAGTTCATTTTGCTTTGCCCAATGCACACAAATTTGTATAACATTAATGTTTAAATTAGTTTAGACGTTTATCTCCAGTTGACAGTGACAATAATATGAATGTGATAACTTGCTTTTCTGATGTACACAACTGGTATATTTGCCTCAAATTTCTACTTATGTTGTTTTCTCACAAGGTCTTTGGTTTTGCACTAAATAATTGTTGCATTAACGCCTTAACGCACAATTGTGCACAAAGACCAATGGTGGAGATCAAGGTTTGGTAACCACTCACTAACTCGATATACTTCAGTTTAATCCCTGATTTATCAAGTCACCACAGCAAAACAAACCGCCAACTACTGACATATTTTTTATGCGGTGGATGCCCTTCCCAGTACTGGGAAACACCCATACACTCTCACATGTACACACACCTATACACTTTAGTATATACGTATACAGCCAATTTTGTTTACTCAATTAAGTAGCCTCCTGTCCCAGCTGGGACTAGAACCAGCAAACCATCGAAAACCAGCCACCTTTTTGTTAACACAATTTCAAACAGATTTTACAACAATATTGGAAAGATTTTCCTAACCCCTACAGTGTGTGCATCACTTGGGCCTATACGGTATGTGCATTATATTGGATAAAGCATTTCTTAAGCATAATGCTGATAATGAATGCATGCAACCTTCTTCATTTATATCACAGAAAAATAAAGAAGACAACATCAGAGTGAGTAATAAAGACTCAAAACAAACAGTAGGAATTCAAACATCAACAGCCTCAGCTCACAACCAGCTCGATGGTGCCGAGTCTGCATTATTCTCCTCATAGACTATGGGTGTCACCACCACTCGGTTCTAGCTACAAAAGCGTAGGTCTGCAGTTCCACATTGTGTATTTGAACTTAATATTTTAGATTTGTGAAAGCTTACCTTGACTGTAGGCCAAACGCTCCATACTTTCACTATGTGTGATGCCCCATCGGTGAAGACTCTGAGGGGAATACATGACTGCCACTCCAAAACCCCCTTCAGGGTCTAAATGAATGAACCTGTTTTTCAGTGAACACAGACATACAACACTTTATACCCAATGAATAAGTCACATCGAATGCAATCCTTTCTGTTTAACAGAAGAACCAATAATCAGTATAAACATTCATATTCAGATATAAAATAAAAGCTAACGTTCACACAGCTGCTTAAAATCGCTGACCTAAATCCAGCTCTTAGCTGAACTCAGTCACAACCTCAACACGTTTCTGTTGTTTTTCTGCTGATCTGCTCTCAATGTCTGGCTATCATATGACTCTGATTTCCTGCACCACTGTCCCTGCCTCACATGGGAGGATTTGCACATACACATTCAGTCTGTATAGACTCAACACTCCCTAAGACTTCAGTGCAGTAAAGTAAACATCTAGATCTTCTAACCACAGCAAAAACATCAATGCTTTATCCTATTAGTTGAGCAACCAATCACTTCTGCTTTAAAATGTAAATCTCTGAATGATGTTAAGCAATATAATATACACTTACCCCCAGTTAAACCCACACCCTGTGCTGGTGTTGTTCTGGTACTTCTGGGTGTAGAGATCTGACCAATGTCTGTTAGTGGAGCAGCTCCATTTGCTGCATTAGCAGCCAGTGGGGAGGAGATGTCTCTCGATGGAACAGCTGAGTGCGCTGGGTGCAGGGCAGGGGAGGCGGAGCCACAGAGGGGGCGGGGTGTTTGGGTACAGTGATCAGCCAATGAGAGACGAGCTGCAGGCTGATGAGGAAGTGGGATTCTGAATGATACTGCATTCACTGCTAGGAATGAGGAAAGGGATGCAGGGACGTGACTAATATTAATAGACACAATGCTTTTTAGCACATTTTGCGTGATGCTATTGTGGAAGTGCAGACTCACTTCAAAATAAAATAATAATACAAAAGTGAATGTAAAATATGTTGCACTGAAATGGCATTCAAGTGTATTTCAAGTAGTTCTGATGTTTTGAATGGGCTATATGGAAAAAAGAGTCCTAAATAATGTATTATGGTGTCCTCAAAATTATTAAGCAGAACGTCTGTATTATTGATAGTAATTATTATGACAAAAAATGTTTATTAAGCAACACATTCAGCATATTATAATTATTTCTGAAGGATGGTGTGCCACTGAGGATGGCTTAATCATGTTGAAATGTTATCTTTGCAATAATTACAAAATGATTTATTATAAACGTGTTTTATTTATTTGTATATTCGAAATAGTTATCATTATTTCATATATTATTATATGATTATATTTTATTAACCTATTGTATTACTCTACATTACTGTTTTTACTTTCAATTAAATAAATTCAGTGTTGATGAGCTTACTTTTACTTTATAGAATAAGGGTATAGGCTCTGTTTAGAAAAAAAAAATAAATTCAGTGACTTAATAAAGTACTAAAACACCCACTATGCTGTATCTTTAACCAGGAGATGGCGGTGTTCTCCAAAAAGTGGATTTTGCAATATTATATTAAAAAACTGAAATTTCTGTCATCATTTACTCATCCATCACTTGTCCCAAACGTGTTTGAGCTTTGTTGAACGCAATAAATTATTTTGGAAAATGTTGGAAACTTTGAAATACATGGTAGGCCTATTTGTTTTTCTTATATGCAAGTCAATAGTAACAAGAGTCTAACATTTGTCAAAATATCTAATTTTGTGTTCAACAGAAAAAAGAAAACACATAAAGAACTATGTAAAGGTAAATAAATGGTGAGCATACTGTTTTTATTTTAACTACTCTGAACTTGAAGTAGGAAAGGTCAGATGGTATGACCCACTGGGTCAATCTTATGCTTCAGTGTTCATAAAAATCATTATTTATAATTCACATAATTTTTTCTTTACTACTTCAGTCTACAAATTAAAATAATGTGTGCTTGAGGCTTGATTGAAGTCTTTACGAGTGGTTTTTAATTGTGGTCTTCTTTGAAGAATGAAGCTAAAGTAGTAGGTTGTTATGAGAGGGCAAGCTTTCATCTGATTTCGAAGATTTCATCAAGGTGAATTGAATGAACCTGTCTGCACTTTTCATGCAAACAAAATAATTATTAGCCTCAAAGCTTATGAGACGTGACAGATACCGCTTGTTCATTGTATAAAAATAATCCAGGCTTATACTCATAAGAACAAACAAAAATATTATATTGCATATCAAGTAATCATAGGGTGTGTTACATAGGAAGAAATGTTGTACGACTACATCTAGACAAGTGAAGGTCATCGCTGACCACTATCACAAAGACAAGTTCAAAACAGCTTTAAAAAAAAACTGATCAATTTTGTTTATTTTTGATTTATTAATAAGAAAAAATGACTTTAACTGGATCTTGCCACAAAGAGTAGCTCGAAATGTTTTGGCCATAATGTTTAAGAGGAGTAAGGCACACTTGGTTCAAAAGACTGTTATCTTGGTCCATTATAATAATTAAAAAAGGGTTATTTTTTATAATTATTTTTTAGGGTTTTTCACCTTTATTGTATAGTACAGTAGATAGTATTAACAGGAAAGCATGGGGAGCAGAGAGAGGGGAAGGATCTGCACCGGACGACAAGGCGGGAATTGAACTCAGGTCACTGTGTGCATCGGAGTGCATGTGTTATCTCACTAACCACTACACCACTGGCGCTGACCCAAAAAAAGGTTCTTTATAGCATCAAACAAAGAAAGGTTCTTCAAGGAACCATTTGGTTCTATGAAGAATAAAAAAAGATTCTTGTATGGCATCACTGTGAAACCCCTGTTTGGTTCTTTGTGTCTTTTTTAAAGAGTGTAGTTATTTCCCACCTGGCCATTTTCCTGTTTGCATGGACACCATCACCACTATGAAGTCTGAAGTGATGTAAGCCAGCCAACAATGAAGTGCTGTTTTCAACAAAATCATCAACTGGTTAAAGGATTATGAGCCCAAAACTGTTATTGTATGTTTTGTAATGATGGAGATAGAATGCAGACAAAGGCTACAGGTAAATAACACTAACCTGAATTTTCTAAACGGTAAACACTTGAAAATCCTGTGCTGGTGTTTTAATGGCATGTATTCACATACACCTGAATCACTGCAAATCATGCGCTGGATTAGAGTTATGGTTAGGTTTAGGTCAGGCTAAGTTAGGTTAGTGTTAGGGTTTGATTCCAAATGAGTTCCAAAAACTTAACCATTAACAGTTACTATGGTGGAAATGTGTCAAAAAGTGCAGGGTACACAGCAAATTCATTCACACAGTTAAATTCTCGGTGTTGAAGCATTTCAGAGTAAAGTGTTGACGTTAAAGAGTTAGATTTTGATAAATGAATATAATAAGAGTTAGAATTGATTTTATTCAGTGCGAAATCAAGGAGTTATCTTTTCTACACTTGGTGGTGTTATTTCCAACATCCGGGAATTCATGCAGCCCCAGTCACTGAAGAATTTTCCAGACGCCATTTTCCATCTGAGGTTTAGAACAGCAACTGGTGAGTCAAACTACCTAAATGTTGGTATTTTACTGACTTTCTCTAAGGAAATACAGTTGTAAACATATTGTTAAGTTAATAACTTTAGAATGGAGTGACAATTTTAATCTTCTGCGGTTCATTCATGGTCGTTTGTGTATCTAGCTTAACTGTTACTATTCACTTCTTTTCAAGAATGTTTTTATATATGCTCACGCATACATAGTGCATAAACATCAAATGTACATGTTCAACACATTTATGTCACGCTTAATGCCATTTTGTGCGTTGTTACCCATCTGTAAAATAAAATCGACACTTCTCCTTTAATTCGAAGCAAACTAGCGAGGGAATCCCCGGAGCAGCCTAGCCTACTCTGCCCGGATGCTAACGGCAACACAGGACGGTTTCCATAAGCTCAGGAGAGTTTCTAAAACATATCTGGTGAGTAAATGAACATATGCTTACTTGTAAAAGGCTTCCTGACTAAAACATATGATTGTTTGTTATTCGTGTACGTTAATTTGGTTGTTTTAAACACAGCGGCCCTTTTAAACTGGTTCATTCGTGGCCGTCCATATAACTTACCGTTAGTTGATAGACTCGCGTGATAACGTACGCTTGAATTATATTAAGCGTTGACAACCATTAAAGTCGGAATGTTAACATTAATGTCTTTTAATGACCGCGTTTGCACTTTCTCAGACTTTTAAGGTTACAGAAGTCTCCCGGAAGTTGTGGGACTAACATTAACGTTATCCCGCAAATGCACAGAGACTCCCAGATGCCCAAGTAGATGCCCGCAAATTAATGATAATCTCCCGGAAATCGCGCGTCTCCCGCCCGGTCATTAAACACTTTGCACACCCCTCTCCACCGCATCCCTCCCAGCTCTTCAGGTACGTCGCGCGCAAGTCACCCCCACCGCTCTTTAGGTACGTCGCGCGCAACTCATCCCATTGTTCTTTAGGTACTCATTTCTCCCGCTACCTCCCGCAAATCAACTCTGTATCCCCCGAAAATTACTTTTCCCAACTCGGGATGTCTGACGTTAGTAAGTTAGGCTACTTCTGTAGTCAGGAACATCTTAGTCAAGCTTTTTCTCCCGCATGATATTGTGCTTAAAACTATAGGCTAAACTTAGCATGTACTGTACACAACATTTCCTTTTTATTAAAGACAATTTAGTGCTTTGTAAACAGCCACCTGTCTGTAGAATTAATCAACTGATTCATATTTGAGCAGCCTAATGATGATACAGGTTTGATTTGTAGATTTATTATCAATAATCAACATCTGAATTAAAAGATATCTGAAAATGTGTGAGGCATACTTTGTGATGTTCATCTCTCCTTTTATCTGAAGGTTATGCATATGTGTTAGATACTAATGTTTTGTTGTTTTTTAACAGCCACAATTCTCTATACAATAACACAAGACCCTGTGACGGTGGCTGATTAGAGACGGATGGTGTATTTCCAGAGTTGGTGAAATGACCAAGCACACCTTCTTGGTCATATGTGGTGATAATAATGAAGGTATGTTTGATAAAGTTCTGTATTTGTTTCACATAAGCTGAGAGGGTATTAGAGCATTAAAGAATAATGAATGACATGAAGGTGATAAGTTTTGTATTGTGGGTGAACTGTTACTTAAATAATGTTTTGCTTTTTGCTTTGCACTTTTCCTCTTCTGCTTATCCTAATATTTTAGATTTTATTTGGACCTGAAACATCTGCTAGACTCCAGTAAAGGTGGCGTCAATACTGGACCTGAAAGGGCCTAACAAGTGAATCTGGTAAAGAAACACGCGCACACACACACACACACACACACACACGCGCACGCACACGCTTACAGAAAACTGTTGTTTATGAAGTTTATGAATATTTTTTACACTGTGGCCAATATTTTGGGAAAGTCAGCATCACTAGATGATATAAAAGATTTTAAGCTCCTCTAAATTTTGCTCCAAGTGTTGTGTTAAATTCAGGATTCTGGACAGACAGCTGCCTGTTTTTCCAGTTCTAGTCATAGTGGTTAACCTAATTGTTTTTGAAGATCCAACAGTGATGTGTGTGTTTTTTCTACTTTTCCATATCCTGTCACCTCAAACAGCTGGGAGAGTCAAGTTGTGGATCATCATGAAGATTTTCAAAAGGTGAGTTTAGATTTCTTGAATGTTTTATTTACTTTAAATGTTCTTTTAAATATATCATAGAATTTGATTGCAATTTGTTTTCAAACATTTTTCTTAGCCATGCTGGAGTCTTGAAGAGTTCTTAGATGAGCATCACCCTACAGTATATCCGTGCATCAGGAACCACCAGACGAGCGATCAGCAGCTACTACATCGTCATGGATAAAAAGGTCATCCTGTGGCTGGGAAGCACTTCATTCACAGGACATGCTTGATGAGATTTCCTAGCTCCAGTTTGTTTTCACACAAGTTTACAGCATTTATACCTTCATTTAAACTGCTCTGTTTGATATGGAGGACCAAGGAAACACCAGAAGTGAAAGATTTGCACACCAAGTTGTTTAAAATGTAATTTCAGAAGAAAACTATGAGTTCAGAAGAAAACTATGAGTGACGCTATATTGAACTTTCAAATTGCTCTGATAACACATCAAGTTTGGACCAAAGGACTGAAACAGCCTTTTTGAGCACTGGTCATACATATTTTGTTGATACTGTCTGTACTAATAAAACATTTAAAGCATATTTGACATTGTTGCATTTTAAAAACTGAATGAATTGTTGAAGTGGTGAATGTTTTCAAATAAAATGTTTTTTTCTTTTGTAATTTACAGTCTATTTGACCTTTTTACCATATTTACACTCAAGAGAGTTGAATAAAATAACAATATATTACACCAGGCGGTGTTAAATATAGTTACATTTTTTAACTCTGCCCAGAGTTAAAATTAACCCTTACTTCGGTGTCAATATGCCAACCCTTTTGAAAGTGTTGATTTAACTTTGTTTTGAGTGGACCCCATGAAACACTTTCAAAGTGTTGAAATTAACACCCATAGAGTTGTTTTGGGTCCCCATATTTTGCTGTGTACTAGGATACTTCCCCTAGTAATTCCAGGAACTGTGAAAATATTCTATTGGTGTGAATCCCCATTAAATCCATGGATTGTTCTATTCCACAAAAGGATTTTTGTATAAAAGGTGCTTCATAGTATTAATAATAACGCTTCACTGTTCACTTGAAGAGTTCTGCAGGGAACAAAAGTGGATCTTCTAAAGCATTGTTGCGAACCTTTTAAAACTTGATTCTTTCGGGAGATTCAGCACCTTGCGTTTTAACCATTAAAGTACAAAATGTAAATGTAATTACACATTTAAATTTTAGTTATTCTACACAACATAGCAGAAACAAATCTACATTGTCTAAAAGTGGTCGAAACAGACATAATTAGGGATTAGGAGAATTTTTGTTATCAAACAAGCCTGCAGCGTTGGTGCCTTCCTGTGAAAATCACAAGAATCATCAAACTGTGCAATTCTGGCGTTGAACAGAAACTACCCATTGGATATTGGGAGCATCCGTCACAATGTTAGTGCAGAGCCGCGCAGTGACTCAAAAGATGCCACAGGGAAGATACCAAGAGTCATCGGCAGCCCCATGAATAGGAAATCATGTCTGATTGAGTTTGAAGGGTTCTTCAGATATTAATCCAGGCAACAACATTTGATTAACTGCTGGCTCTTCTGTGCTCTCTTCAGATGACTCCCGCTAAAGGATTTTGGGTGGATATAAATAGCAATGATCTTTCACAAAAAGGAACCATCAGTATAATGAGTGCATATTTTGTCTCTTCATTTCCTCACCCATGGGAAGGCGATATTTGCCATGGAGAGAGGCACTCCACCGTGATGATCTGGCATGGTGGAAGTTTAAAGGTTGTTTTGTTTAATATTCATAGTTTGTTTTCTACAAACTTTATAGTGACAGGTTGGTCTAACATCAATCTCAAGTCAGGCTCGTAGCCAGCCTGGTGTAAGAGGTGGTTCTTTTATCCCAAAATGTCAACCTTTTTGTAGTTATTCACCTCATTTTCTATTTATTTTATGAGATTTAAATAGTGTAGTGACATTTTAAGCACTGGATTAACTTGTCAGATGGTCATCATAACCACACTTTTCAATTTACCGAAACATTTCCTAAAGATTTAGAATAAAGATACATGACTAAATACTTATTTTGAAAATACAAATGTTTTACATCATATATCATTAGGAAAAATAGTAATCTGTTAAAGTTTTAAACTAAAAACGGCAGCCTATTGTCATTTATTAGGCAAATAACAAACTGGCCAGCACATTCAACTTTCCTCAGCCAAAATCTGGCTATTTAAATAATAAAAAACTTATGAAAACATAATAATAATTAAAAAGCTTAATGATTTTTCTAGCCTCTAAAAGTGCATTTGATTGAAAATTCATGGATAACACAAAAGCCAAACTAGTATTCATTCATTCATTTTCTTTTCGACTTAGTCCCTTTATCAATCTGGGGTCGCCACAATGTAATGAACCCATGATCACATGTTCTACGCAGCGGATGCCCTTCCAGCCACAACCCATCACTGAGAAACATCCAAACACACTCATTCACACTCATACACTATGGACAGATTACCCAGTTCACCTGTTACCACAATTCGCATGTTTTTGCACTGCGGAGGAAACTGGAGCACCCGGAGGAAACCCACGCGGGGAGAACATGCAAACTCCACACAGAAACACCAGCTCACCCAGCCAAGCGACCTTCTAGCTGTGAGGCGACTGCACTACCTACTGCACCACCGCGTCCCCCTAATTAGTGTTCTTAACTGCTTTTGGTGCTTCACACCCTTTTATCAGTCGTTTTTTGTTTCAAGAATAAGGTCCAAGATTTAGAAAAAAAGGTTAAAATATAAAGTTAAAATAAAAAGTAGAAATGTTTTCTCTATTTAAATACATTACATTAATAATAGATGACTTCACTTTCATCCGATTGTATGTTTTCTTGTCTTCACAGCTGGATATTAGATAGGCCTATTGGAAAAATAATAGTTTGCATTATAAAACCAATTAGCTGAAGTCACACTGATGATCATGTTACCGTCAACAGATGATTTGACTTGTTCTTAAAGCCGTTATCAGTGGGTTATTTTCACGATTTATGATGATGTAGCAGTCAAAATAGGACAAATACGCTTATGTATGGGACAAATTCTTTCGAACCACCTGAAACCCCTCTGGCTATAGGGCCTGCAAGTGTTAAAGGAACACATCATTATTTGGAAGTATTCTCATTTTATAAGTTACTGTAGAGTTAAACAGTTGAGTTTTACAATTTATGATATCCTTTCAGCCGACCTCAGTTCTAGAGAGAGCACTTTTAGCTACTTAGCATAGATCACTGAATCGGATAATCGCATATTTCCAAATAAAAGCGAGGCGTTCCTTTAACTTTTGATTTTAGACACCACACTAAATGACTTGTGTGCAGATACCGACTAATAGTTTAATTTGCCTGTCATAGGATACAAATGAGTCGAAGAAAGCCTCTTTAGATCAGTGAAGGGTGTAGATGGCAAGACCTACAGTCCTCTTCTACTTCATTATTAACTGAGCCCAAGGAGGTAATTACGATCGTGTCTATTTAAAGAAGGCGCTTGAATGAGGAAGGACCTCGGCTTATTAAATAAACAAAGGCTTCCTGCTGGAGAACGTGGGCTGGCTTACTAATGCCTATTGTCTTTTGGTCTTCACATACTGTTATTCACATGATTCAGTTCAGGAATACCATAAGAAATGTATTCCGTACATGGAAGAACAAATGTCGTCACCTTAGAATTATAAGGTTCTGACTGTATGCTTAATGATTTTGAGATATTAAGCTTCAAAGTTTTTGCATTCTCTATAGCAAACAGTATGTGTGTAACATTTGTTTTTTTAAATAAAAAGTCTTAAAATAAATAACTTAAAAAAAACATCCCATAATGTAAATATATTGTCATTTAATATATCAATAACTCAATTTTGACAAAAATGTCAGATAGAACGTTATAATTCTAAAGTGACAAGATTCTAATTTGTAATTACTAGTGTTTTCTGTGGCAAGAACATTATTATTATTGATCATATACAACATTTTTTAAAAACCTGGAGCAATTAAAAGCAATAATGTTCAGTTTAACCACCACAGAGACAGCTTTTGTAACTTTATTTCTACACTGTAAAAAACTATATGATCAATCAGTCATGACAACATATGTTCTAAGGGCAACTTAATTTTATAAGTTGTTTTGCAATTTATGCAAGCTGTTTTAAGTCAGTTTAACATATAATTTCAATGTACTCATAAGGTTAATTTGATTCAACTTAAACATTTAAGTCAACCAGGATTTTTTTGCAGTGTTAGAGTAGTCTATAAACACATTATTCAAAAGGGATAGTGAAGAAATTGCAAAGCATTTCTATTTCAAATTAATCATGTTCTAATAATCCTGAAAAAATACTAGAAATAATAATAATGTTCAGTTTCATGTACAAGTTGATCCATAAGAAATGTTGTTTTGTTCTATATTATGACGTACATCTGAGTCTAGCAGATTATTGAAGATAATGAATAAAAAGCTTGTTGATTAAGTTGTTAATTGGATTTTGAGTTGTAGACTCTGCACACAATCAAATATGCTTTTTTAAGCAGCACAGATCAAAAGCATGAAGTCTTATTCAGCTTTATGCATAGAACTATCAAACAGCAACAGATGTTTTCTAAATTAGGATGTACATCTGAGTATAACAGATTATTGAAAAAGACTAATTTTGTAACATTCTACTCGGAGTTTGCACATCATTTTTAACCATGTCATTAAGAGAGAAAACTCATAAAAAATAGACATACAGTTGCATTCAGAACTATTCGCCCACCTTTGATTTTTTTCTTTTTTCTTTTTCTTTTTTAAATATTTACAAAATGATGTTTAACAGAGCAAAGAAATTTTTTTCAGTATGTCTGATAATATTTTTTTCTCCTAGAGAAAGTCTTATTTGTTTTATTTCGGTTAGAATAAAAGCAGTTTTTAATTGTTTAAACACCATTTTAGGGACAAAATTATTAGCCTCTTCAAGCTATATTTTTTTCCTGATTGTCTTCAGAACAAACCATCGTTACACAATTACTTGCCTAATTAACCTAACCTGTCTAGTTAACCTAATTGACATAGTTAACCCTTTCAATGTCACTTTAGGCTGTATAGAAGCGTCTTAAAAAATATCCAGCATTATTGTAGTAATACATTATTATTATTACCAGTAATATTATTTATTGTCATCATGTCAAAGATAAAATAAATCAGTTATTAGAAATTAGTTATTAAAATATTATGTTTAGAAATGTGCTGAAAAATTCTCTCCGTTAAACAGAAATTGGGGGAAAAATAAACGGGGGCTAATAATTCAGGGGGTTGAATAATTTTGATTGCAACTGTAGATGAAATACAGATGTCACCACTTCAATATGTTCCCTCTGCCACCATGCTTGCGGTCGCTGCAGCGGTAGTAGGTGCGCCTGCAGCTTTTGACCACTGGGGGGTGCTTTTACCATAAATTTTCAGCTTTGCCTTTTCACAATACTATAGGATGGTACTGTATGTGTACCTTATGTGATGTGTTCAATTAAAATATAATTTTGTTGTTTTTTGGTTTCCTTTGTAATAAACATGCTTTTACACTATACTGTATGTTTTAGAAAAGATACAATACAAGGTGAGAAGTATAGCCCTAGGCTGCAAAATTAAGCAAATAAGAATTAAGTACTTTAGCCTCTTCAGTGCCCTATTAAATTGTGGTGGGGTGAAAAAAAAATGTTTTGATTTCTTTGAGCATCATGGCGATTGTAACGACTGGGTGGAGTGACAGAGGACAACAGGAGGTAAGATCCAATATGCAGGTTTATT